>NW_026776696.1:0-118482 GCF_030936135.1 Gavia stellata | reverse complement strand
GGAGGGGGGGCCCTGGAGGGAGGGGGCGCTCTGGGATGGTCCTCCATGGCAGGGGGGGCGCTCTGGGATGGTCCTCCATGGTGGCGGGGGGTGCTCTGGGATGGTCCTCCGTGGCGGAGGGGGGCGCTCTGGGATGGTCCTCCGTGGCGGAGGGGGGCGCTCTGGGATGGTCCTCCATGGCGGGGGGGGGGGGCGCTCTGGGATGGTCCTCCAACATCTCTATGGTGGGTGCTCTGGGATGGTCCTCCATGGCAGGGGTGGCGCTCTGGGATGGTCCTCCATGGTGGGGGGGCGCTCTGGGATGGTCCTCCATGGGGGGGGGGGGGGCGCTCTGGGATGGTCCTCCCAAAGCTCTATTGGGGGGGGGGGGCGCTCTCTAGGACAGTCCTCCCCCCCCTCCATGGTGCCCCCCCCCAACTCTCCGGTGCCAACACCGCAGACCGCTCTGCTCCCTCTTCCCCCGGTCTCTATGACCCTGCGTGACGCTGGAGGGGGGGGGGGGGTGGCTGTACAAGGGTGCCCCCCCCGACCCCCAGGTGTCCCCCCCCCATATCCGCAGGGCCCATCAACCGGGAGATGCGGCACCTGATCAGCAGCCTGCAGAACCACAACCACCAGCTGAAGGGCGACGTCCAGCGCTACAAGCGGAAGCTGCGGGAGGTGCAGGCCGAGATCAACAAGGTGGGCGGGGCCCGCGGGGGGGCGGGGCTTCTGGGGGTGGGGCCCTTTGAAGGGGTGGGGCGGCGCCCCACCGCATGGCTCAGTGAGGATTGGGTGGCGTAGCCCCTTTAAGAGGGGGGGGGGTGTGTCCCGTTGGGGTGTGTGGCGCCTTTAAGGGGGCGGGGTTATGGTGAGGGAGGCGGGGCCAGCCCGCCTTGGGTGGGGCGGGTGTGCAGAGTGGCGATTGGCTGTTGCCCCTTTAAGAGGGCGGGGTGAGGCCTAGAGGCGGGATTGGGCGCTTGTTGCCACCGAGGGGGCGGGGCCACGCAGGTGGGGCGGGTCTTAAAAGGGCTGGGGCAGCGATGGCTGGGTGGGCCCCACCGAGGGGGCGGGGCTTGGGCTCGCCCCTTTTAAGGGGGTGGAGCCCCATGAGGGCGGGGCGCAGAGGCACGCCCCTCTTAAAACGGGGGGGGCTGCTAACCCCGCCCTCCCTCCACTAGCTCCGCCTCCAAGCCAGCGGCGCCCCGCCCCCCTCAAGGCAGCGCTCCGCCCCCTCACGCCCCCCACCCACCGCCGCTGCCCCCGCCCCCAGAGGAGACCACGCCTACCGGGGGAGCCCCGGGGCCCCGCCCCCCGTCAAGGGAGGAAGAGGGCGTGGCCCCGCCAGGCCCCCGCCCCCCCGGAGCCCAAGCGGGGAGGCGGCCCTCACCCCCGCCCCACCGGAGGCGCCCCCTCCGCGGCGACCGCCGGAGGAAGAGGAGCTGCCCACCCTCCCGCCGCCCCCCCGCGGTTCCCGCCGCCGGCGCCCCCCCCCGGCGCAGCCCCCTCCGCTCCGGGGTAAAGGAACCCCCCCACGGTTCCCCCCCGTCCCCCCCGGAGCTTCCCGGGGGGTTCCGGATCGGGAACGGGAACGGCTGCGGGAGCGGGAGCGCCCCAAAGGTCCCCCGGAGGAAGGCAAGAAGAAGGATTCGGAGGTCCTCAAGCAGCTGCGGGGGGAGCTCAAGTGAGGGGGGGGTCCGGTTGTGGGGGGCGGTGAGGGGGGTTTGGGGGGGTCTGGGGGGTTATTGGGGGTGGGGGGGGGCTGTTAAAGGGGGGCTGGGGGGTTGTGCGGGCGGCGGGAGGGAAATGAGATGTAAATGAGATGTAAACGAGCTGGAAATGAGGTGGAAAGATGGCGGCAGGAAGGCGCAGGAGAGCCAGAAGGAGATGAAGCTGCTGCTGGACATGTACAAGTCGGCCCCCAAGGAGCAGCGGGACAAGGTGCAGCTGATGGCGGCCGAGAGGAAGAGCAAGGCGGAGGTCAGGGCCGCTGAGGCGCGCGTCCCCTCACGCCGTTCCCTCACGCCGTTCCCTCGTCTCGTTCCCTCACGCCGTTCCCTCGTCTCGTTCCCCTCACGCCGTTCCCTTATCTTGTTACCGCATGTCGTTACCTCATGCCATGACCTCACACCGTTCCCTTCTCTCGTTACCTCACGCCATGATCTCACACCATTCCCTTCCCTCGTTACCGCATCTCGTTACCTCACGCTGTTCCCTCACCTCGTTACCTCACCTCGTTACCTCACGCCATGACCTCACGCTGTTCTCTCACCTCGTTACCGTATCTCGTTACCTCACACTGTTCCCTTACCTCGTTCCCTCACGCTCGTTACCTCACGCCACGACCTCACGCCATTCCCTTCCCTCGTTACCGCATCTCGTTACCTCGCGCCATGACCTCACGCTGTTCCTTTACCTCATTACCGCATCTCATTACCTCACGCTGTTCCCTCATCTCGTTACCGCATCTCGTTATCTCATGCCATGACCTCACACCATTCCCTTCCCCTCATTACCGCATCTCGTTATCTCACACTGTTCCCTTACCTCGTTACCTCACCTCGTTACCTCACGCCATGATCTTGCGCTGTTCCCTCACGCCGTTCCCTCACCCCATTGCCTCCTGCCGTTACCTCATCCACGTTACCTCAGCTCGTTACGTCGCGTCGTTATCTCACGCCATGATCTCACGCCGTTTCCTCACAGCGTTGCCTCACCTCGTTACCTTATGCCATTATGTCACCTCGTTCCCTCGTCTCGTTCCCTCACGTCGTTCCCTCACGTCGTTCCCTCACGTCGTTCCCTCACCTCGTTCCCTCACGTCGTTCCCCTCACCTCGTTCCCTCACGTCATTCCCTCACCTCGTTCCCTCACGTCATTCCCTCATGTCATTCCTCATATCGTTCCCTCATGTTATTCCCTCATATCGTTCCCTCATCTCATTCTCTCGCACCGTTCCCTCGCGCCGTTCCCTCATGTCATTCCCTCGCGCCGTTCCCTCATGTCATTCCCTCGCGCTCCGTTCCCTCATGTCATTCCCTCATTGTCTCGTCTCGTTCCCTCACGTTCCGTTCCCTCACGTCGTTCCCTCACGTCGTTCCCTCACGTCGTTCCCTCACCTCGTTCCCCTCACCTCGTTCCCTCACGTCGTTCCCTCACGTCGTTCCCTCACGTCGTTTCTCACGTCGTTTCCTCACCTCGTTCCCTCACGTCGTTCCCTCACGTCGTTTTCCTCACCTCGTTCCCTCACGCCGTTCCCTCTCATCTCGTTCCCTCATCTCATTCCCTCATGTCGTTCCCTCGCGCCGTTCCCTCATGTCATGCCCTCATTGTCTCGTCTCGTTCCCCTCGCCTCGTTCCCTCGCCTCGTTCCCTCCTTCCACCGGCTATGGGGGTTGGGGGGGACGGGGGGGGCCGTGGCGGCAGCGTGACGTCACGTACCAGGCGCGGTGAGGTCACGGTCCGCCCCCTCCCCGCCGGCGGCAGGCGGAGGAGCTGCGGGGACGGGCGCGGGAGCTGGAGGGAGCGGGGAGCGGCGGGAGAGCAAGAAGCTGGCGGTACGAGGAGGCCCTGCGGCGCCTGCGCCACGCCGAGGAGCAGATCGAGCACCTCCAGCGCAAGCTGGCCGCCACAAGCAGGTGGGCGGGGCCTCCGGGGGGCGGGGCCTCCGGGGGGTGGGGCCTGGGGGGCGGGGCTTTGCACGGGGGCGGGGCTTCACCTGGGGAAAGGAGGCTGCAGGGGAAGGAGGGAGGGGAGAGGAGGAGGGGGCGTGGTCTTGAGGGAGGGGGCGTGGTCTTGAGGGAGGGGGCGGGGCCGGGTGGGAGGGGTGGGGCCTGGGGGGCGGGGGCTTCACCTGGGGAAAGGAGGCTGCAGGGGAAGGAGGGAGGAGGGGGCGTGGCTTTAAGGCCGGGGGCGGGGCCTTAAGGTAGGGGGCGTGCCCTTAGGGATGGGAGGGGCGGGGCCTCGGAGGGCTTAGCCCAAGGAAAGGAGGGAGATGAGGGTGGGGGTGTGGCCTTAGGGGAGGGGGTGTGGGAGGGGAGGGGCCTCGGGGGGGCGGGGCTTCGCCTGGGGAAATGAGACTGCAGGGGAAGGAGGGAGGAGGGGGCGTGGTCTTAGGGGAGGGGGCGTGGTCTTAGGGGAGGGGGTGTGGGAGGGGCGGGGCCTCGGGGGCGGGGCTTTGCCTGGGGAAATGAGACTGCAGGGGAAGGAGGGAGGAGGGGGGCGTGGTCTTAGGGGAGGGGGCGTGGTCTTAGGGGAGGGGGTGTGGGAGGGGCGGGGCCTCGGGGGGGCGGGGTCACCCGGGGAAAGGGGGCTGCAGGGGAAGGAGGGAGTTGAGGGAGGAGGGGGCGTGGCCTTAGGGGAGGGGGAGTGGCCGGGGTGGAAGGGGCGGGGCCTCGGGGGGCTTAGCCCGAAGAAAGGAGGGAGATGAGGGAGGGGGTGTGGCCTTAAGGGAAGGCGTGGCCTTAGGGGAGGGGGTGTGGCCGGGGTGGGGGGCGGGACTCGGGGGAGCGGGGCTTCACCCGGGGAAAGGAGGGAGGTGAGGGTGGGGGCGTGGCTTTAAGGGAGGGGGCGTGGCCTTGGGCCTATGTGGTGGCCGGTTAGCAGGGAGGGGGTGTGGCCTAGGGATTGGGGGTGTGGCTGGGGTGGGAGGGGCGGGGCCTCGGGGTGGCAGGGCCTTGGTGGGCGTGGAGGGGGCAGGGCCTAAGGGATGGGCAGGGCCTTTGGGGTGGGGGGGGTCATATGAAAGGGGCGGGGCTTCGGGGGGTGTGGCTTGTGGGGGTGATGTTATGGGAAGGGGTGTGGTCTGATGGGGCAGTAGGCGTGGCCTGTGGCATTGGGGGCGTGGCCTGTGGCATCGGGGGGCGTGGTTTTCCCCCAGGGCAAGCCTATGGGGGCGTGGCTTGGTCCTGGAGGGCGTGGCTTGGTCCTGGAGGGCGTGGCCTGGTTCCGAGGGGCATGGCCTCTAAGGGAGGAGTCAGTGGGAGACGTGGGGGTTAGGGGATGGGGGGTGGGCGGGGCTCACGGCGGCGGGGGGGGGCAGTGTGATGTCATAGGCGTGTCTGATGAGGTCATAGATAGAGGCTGTGACATCATCAGCGTGTTTTTATCGGTCGGTAAAAGACGGGGAGAGGAAACGTCGGCACCAGGGGCGGGGGAGCAGCGTTTAGGGTTGCTGGGCGGTCCTTCTGACATCACAGGCGGGCCGCGTGACATCATCAGCGCCTCCTACGCCGCGGCTCGCGATGCCGCAAGGGCTCTCCGCCTCCGCACCGGCGGGCGGGATGCGCCCTTGTGGCGGGGCGAGGCTCACGAGGTCACCGGCGCGCCGCCGCCGCCCGGCTTCAGGGCGGGGCAGGGAGGGGGTCTTGGGGCGTGGCCCTGACGGCGGCCATGTTGCGGCCCCACCCCGGGGCGGGGCAGGAGGAGGAGGCGCTGCTGTCGGAGATGGACGTGACGGGTCAGGCCTTCGAGGACATGCAGGAGCAGAACCTGCGGCTGCTGCAGCAGCTGCGGGAGAAGGACGACGCCAACTTCAAGCTGATGTCGGAGAGGATTAAGGCCAACCAGATCCACAAGCTGCTGCGGGAGGAGAAGGACGAGTTGGCCGAGCAGGTCCTCGCCCTCAAGGCTCAGGTGGGAGCCGGGGGGATTTGGGGGGACCCCCATTTTTGGGGGGACCCCGGTGGTTGGGGGGCTGGAGGGACGCAGGTGGGCAGGAGAAGGTTGAGGTGGTGCAGAAGGTTCTCACCATTAAGGTTTAGGTGGGACCCAGATGTCTTGGGGGGCACCCAGGTGTCTGGGGAGGTCCAGGAGGATTTGGGGGGACCCCGATTTTTGGGGGGACCCCAGTGGTTGGGGGGCTGGAGGGACATAGGTGGGCAGGAGAAGGTTGAGGTGGTGGAGAAGGTTCTCACCATCAAGACCCAGGTGGGACCCACACATCTCGGGGGGCACCCAGGTGTCCAGGGAGGTCCAGGGAGACCCAGATGTCCAGCAGGGATTTGGGGGGACCCCGATTTTTGGGGGGACCCCGGTGGTTGGGGGGCTGGAGGCACCTAGGTGGTCAGGAGAAGGTTGAGGTGGTGGAGAAGGTTCTCACCATCAAGACCCAGGTGGGACCCAGGTGTCTTGGGGGGCACCCAGGTGTCTGGGGAGGTCCAGGGGAACCCAGATGTCCAGGGGGGATTTGGGGGGACCCCGATTTCTGGGGGGACCCCGGTGGTTGTGGGGCTGGAGGGACGCCGGTGGGCAGGAGAAGGTTGAGGTGGTGGAGAAGGTTCTCACCATCAAGACCCAGGTGGGACCCAGATGTCTGGGGGGCGACCCCAGCATCTGGGGGGGGGACGCAGGTGTTTTGGGGGTACCCCAGCATCTTGGGGGGACCCGTGGACGTGGGGGGGGGCACCCAAGCGTCCGTGGTGGGTGTCATCCCCAGGTGGACGCCCAGTTGCTGGTGGTGCAGAAGCTGGAGGAGAAGGAGCGGGGGCTGCAGAGCAGTCTGGCGGCGGTGGAGAAGGAGTTGGCCCTGCGCTCCCAAGCTCTGGAGCTCAACAAGAGGAAGGTGGGAAAGGGGGGGCACCCAGGTGTTCGGGGGGGCACCCAGGCATCCGGGTGGGATCCAGGCATCTGGGGGCACCCAGGGGTCCAGGTGATGACACCCTTGGACCTCTCCATGAGGACCCAGGTGTCCAGGAACCTTCTCCTGGTCGCACCTTGGAGCCACATCTCAATGGCTTGATGGTGGCGGGGGGCACCCAGGTGTCTAGGGGGGCACCCAGGGGTCCAGGGGGGCACCCAGGTATCCGGGTGGGACCCAGGTGTCTGGGGGCAGCCAGGGGTCCGGGCGATGACACCCTTGGAGCTCGCCGTGGGGACCCAGGTGTCCAGGAACCTTCTCCTGGTCCCACCTTGGAGCCACATCTCAAGGGCTTGAGGGTGGCGGGGAGCACCCGGGGTTCCGGGAGGGAGGAAACGGGGTGACCCCGGTGTCGGGGTGATGTGGGGGGACCCTGCTAATGGGGGTGTTGGGATTTGGGGAGCGGGAGATGAGTGGGGGGGACACCCCATTCCCCGAGGAAGGGGACCCATGCGTCCGGCCATGCAGGCGGTGGAAGCGGCGCAGCTGGCGGAGGACCTGCGGGCGCAGGGGGAGCACGTCCAGGCGCGGCTGCGGGAGCTGCAGGCTTGCGCCGCCGAGAACCGGGCCGCCAAGGACAAGGAGTCCCTCAGCCTCAAACGGGCCCAGGTAGGGGGGGCCCCTATAGCATCCATAGGGGGACGCAGGGTGGGGGCACTGGGGGGGTCCTTATGGGGCTGTGTGGGGTGCTATGGGGGCTCTGTAGGGTGCTATGTGGGCTGTAGGGTGCCCCCCGGGGCTGTTTGGGGAGTCCACGGGACTCTATAGGGTGCCTACAGCACCCTGTAGAGTCCGGAGAACAGCACCCTATAGAGTCCGGAGAACAGCACCCTATAGAGTCCAGAGAACTCTATAGGGTGCCTACACCGCCCTATAGAGTCCGGAGAACTCTATAGGGTGCCTACACCGCCCTATAGAGTCCGGAGAACTGTATAGGGTGCCTACACCGCCCTATAGAGTCCGGAGAACTCTATAGGGTGCCTACACCACTGTATAGAGTCCGGAGAACTGTATAGGGTGCCTACACTGCCCTATAGAGTCCGGAGAACTCTATAGGGTGCCTACACCGCCCTATAGAGTCCGGAGAACTCTATAGGGTGCCTACACCGCCCTATAGAGTCCGGAGAACTCTATAGGGTGCCTACACTGCCCTATAGAGTCCGGAGAACTGTATAGGGTGCCTACACTGCCCTATAGAGTCCGGAGAACTCTATAGGGTGCCTACACCGCCCTATAGAGTCCGGAGAACTCTATAGGGTGCCTACACCGCCGTATAGAGTCCGGAGAACTGTATAGGGTGCGTACAGCACCCTATAGAGTCCGGAGAACTGTATAGGGTGCCTACACCACTGTATAGAGTCCGGAGAACTGTATAGGGTGCCTACACTGCCCTATAGAGTCCGGAGAACTCTATAGGGTGCCTACACCACCCTGTACAGTCCAGAGAACTGTATAGGGTGCCTACACCGCCCTATAGAGTCCGGAGAACTCTATAGGGTGCCTACACCACCACGTACAGTCCAGAGAACTCTATAGGGTGTCTATACTGCCCTATAGAGTCCAGAGAACTCTATAGGGTGCCTACACCACCACGTACAGTCCAGAGAACTCTATAGGGTGCCTACACCTCCCTATAGAGTCCGGAGAACTCTATAGGGTGTCTACACCACCCTGTAGAGTCCAGAGAACTCTATAGGGTGCCTACAGCACCCTGTGAGCTCTATAGGGACCTGGGGGGGCGGTCTATGGGTGCGTAAGGAATGAGTAGCGATTCTTTATGGGGTTCTGTGGGGGTTGTGTGGGTTTTGGGGGGCCCCGTGGGGCTGTTTGGGGGCCCGGGAGAACTCCATAGGAGCCTCGAGGCACCCTATGGATTCTATAGAGGGCCTGGGGGGAAATACGGGGGCTATGGGGTGGCTGGGGGGTCCTTATGGGGCTCTGTGGGGGTGCGCTGTGGACTCTGAGGAGCCCTGTGGGGTGGTTCAGGGACTCGGGGGACTCTGTAGGACCCCTATGGGCTCTATAGGGTGCCTGGGGGTGGCTATAGGGTGGCTGGGGCCAGCTATAGGGTGGCTGGGGGTTCCTTATGGGGCTCTACACCGGCTCTGGGGGGCTTTGTGGGAAGGTTCGGGGACTGTGTGGGACTCTATAGGGTCCCTATGGCACCCTATGGGTTCTATAGGGTTTGGGGGGGGAAGATACAGCTGGTGTGGGGTGTTAGGGAACCATATAGGGTGGGGGGGGTTCTATAGGAACGTTATAGGGTTCTATAGAAGATGTAGAAGGTTTTGTGATATCTTATAGGAGATCTATGGGGACTTAAAGACGCTTTGGGTGTCTCTATAGGGGGTCTGTGGGGTTGTTAGAGGCTTTGTTGGGCCCTATAGAGGGTCTGTGGGGATCTATAGGGGATCTGCAGAGATCTATAGGGGATTTGTTGCTCCTGTAGAGGCTCTATAGGGGCTCTGTGGTTCCCTACAGGGGGTCTGTGGGGACCTATAGGTGTGTGGGGACCTATAGGTGTGCAGGGACCTGTAGGGGGTCTATGGGGACCTATAAGGGGTCTACGGGGACCCACGGTGCCGCCGTGGGTCATCGCCCCCCATCCCCGCAGGAGGAGCTGTCGCGGCTGCGGCGGAAGCTGGAGAAGCAGCGGAAGGTGGAGGTCTACGCCGACGCCGACCAGATCCTCCAGGAGGAGATCAAGGAGTATCGGGTGCGGTGGGGGTTGGGGGGGGCACCCATGGGTGCCGGGGAGGGGGTGGGTGGGGTTGGGGGGGCACTCCCGCCTTCTCCCAGGGCTCCCGGCGGCTGGGCGAGGTGGCTGGAGGACCTTGGAGGACCCATGGGTGGGCGCTGGAGGACTTTGGGTGGGGTTGGAGGTCTCTGGATGGGTGCTGGAGGTCTCTGGATGGGTGCTGGAGGTCTCTGGGTGGGTTTGGAGAACCTTGGGTGGGTGTTGGAGGACCCTTTGGTGGGGCTGGAGGACCCATGGGTGGGTTCTGAAGGATTTTGGGTGGGGTTGGAGGTCTCTGGGTGGGGTTGGAGGTCTCTGGATGGGTGCTGGAGGACCTTGCGGTGAGGCTGGAGGACTTTGGGTGGGGTTGGAGGACCCATGGGTGGGTGCTGGAGGTCTTTGGATAGGGGCTGGAGGACCCATGGGTGGGTGCTGAAGGATTTTGGGTGGGCTTGGAGGTCTCTGGGTGGGCTTGGAGGACCTTGGGTGGGTGCTGGAGGACCTTGGGTGGGTGCTGGAGGACTTTGGGTGGGGTTGGAGGTCTCTGGGTGGGTTTGGAGGACCTTGGGTGGGTGTTGGAGGACCCTTGGGTGGGGCTAGAGGACCCATGGGTGGGTGCTGAAGGTCTCTGGGTGGGTTTGGAGAACCTTGGGTGGGTGCTGGAGGACCCATGGGTGGGTGCTGGAGGACCTTGGGTGGGGCTGGAGGACCCATGGGTGGGTGCTGGTGGACTCTGAGTGGGGCTGGAGGACCTTGGGTGGGGTTGGAGGACCCATGGGTGGGTGCTGGAGGACCCATGGGTGGGTGCTGGAGGACCTTGGGTGGGTGCTGGAGGACTTTGGGTGGGGTTGGAGGTCTCCGGGTGGGTTTGGAGGACCTTGGGTGTGTGTTGGAGGACCCTTGGGTGGGGCTAGAGGACCCATGGGTGGGTGCTGAAGGTCTCTGGGTGGGCTTGGAGAACCTTGGGTGGGGCTGGAGGACCCATGGGTGGGTGCTGAAGGATTTTGGGTGGGGTTGGAGGTCTCTGGGTGGGGTTGGAGGTCTCTGGGTGGGCTTGGAGGACCTTGGGTGGGTGCTGGAGGACCTTGGGTGGGGCTGGAGGACCCATAGGTGGGTGCTGGAGGACCCATGGGTGGGGCTGGAGGACCTTGGGTGGGGCTGGAGGACCCATAGATGGGTGCTGGAGGACCTTGGGTGGGGCTGGAGGACCTTGGGTAGCTTGGAGGACCTTGGGTGGGTGCTGGAGGACCTCGGCTGGGGCCGGAGCACCCATGGGTGCTGCAGGTCACACCCCGGGGCCGTCAGCCATCTTGTCCCGCCCTCCCCACCACCTCCCGTAGGGTTGGAGGACCTGGGGCTGGGCTCGGAGGACCTCAGCACGGGCTTGGAAGAACGTGGGGTTGGGTCCGGAGCACCCATGGGTGCCAGGAGACGGCCGGTAGGGTGTCACCACGGGGCTGACGGCCATCTTGTCCCGCCCTCCCCACCACCTCCCGTAGGGTTGGAGGACCTGGGGCTGGGCTCGGAGGACCTCAGCACGGGCTTGGAAGAACATGGGGTTGGGTCCGGAGCACCCATGGGTGCCAGGAGACGTCCGGTAGGGTGTCACCACGGGGCTGACGGCCATCTTGTCCCGCCCTCCCCACCACCTCCCGTAGGGTTGGAGGACCTGGGGCTGGGCTCGGAGGACCTCAGCACGGGCTTGGAAGAACATGGGGTTGGGTCCGGAGCACCCATGGGTGCCAGGAGACGTCCGGTAGGGTGTCACCGCGGGGCTGACGGCCATCTTGTCCCCGCCCCCAGGCCCGCCTGACCTGCCCGTGCTGCAACGCCCGCAAGAAGGACGCCATCCTCACCAAGTGCTTCCACGTCTTCTGCTTCGAGTGCGTCAAGAGCCGCTACGACACGCGCCAGCGCAAGTGCCCCAAGTGCAACGCCGCCTTCGGCGCCCACAACTTCCACCGCGTCTACATCAGCTGAGCAACCGCGACACCCGCGGGTGCTCTCCCCAACCGGCTGCGGGAGCTCCCTGTCCGACCACAGGGCCGCGGAGGTGGGTCAACGCCACCTTGGAGGACCGTGTTTTTCCTCGTGTCTCTGTTTGTTGAACCCCATGTTGGTCCTCAGCCACCCATGGGTGCCCTGTGAGACTTATGGGTGCCCCATCGCAACACACAGCACCCATGGGTGCCCCATGGCCAACCACAGGTCTTGGAGGTGGGTCAACGCCACCTTGGAGGACCGTGGTTTTCCTCGTGTCTGTGTTAGTTGAACCCCATGTTGGTCCTCAGCCACCCATGGGTGCCCTGTGAGACTTATGGGTGCCCCATCGCAACACACAGCACCCATGGGTGCCCCATGGCCAACCACAGGTCTTGGAGGTGGGTCAAGGCCAACCTTGGAGGACCGTGGTTTTCCCCATGTCTGTGTTTGCTGAACCCCATGTTGGTCCTCGGCCACCCGTGGGTGCCCCGTGAGACTTATGGGTGCCCCATTGTGACCCACAGCCCCCATGGGTGCCCCATGGCCAACCACAGGTCTTGGAGGTGGGTCAAGGCCAACCTTGGAGAACCGTGGTTTTCTCCGTGTCTGTGTTAGTTGAACCCCATGTTGGTCCTCAGCCACCCATGGGTGCCGCGTGAGACCCATGGGTGCCCTATGAGACGTATGGGTGCCCCATCGCGACCCACAGCCCCCATGGGTGCCCCATGGCCAACCATGGGCCTTGGAGTTGGGTCAAGGCCACCTTGGAGGACCGTGGTTTTCCTTATGTCTGTGTTAGTTGAACCCCATGTTGGTCCTCAGCCACCCATGGGTGCTGCGTGAGACCTATGGGTGCCCCATCGCGACCCACAGCACCCATGGGTGCCCCATGGCCAACCACAGGTCTTGGAGGTGGGTCAAGGCCACCTTGGAGGACTGTGGTTTTCCCCATGTCTGTGTTTGTTGAACCCCACCGTGGTCCTCAGCCACGGTGAGGCAGGCGGCATCAGGGCTGTCCTGTGGCGCTCTGGCGCTAGAGACCAGCAGCTGCTCCAGCCACCTTGGGCCAGACCGGATCCGACACCGCTCACGGTTAAAGCGTCGGGCGCAAAAACCATACAGCCGGCCTGGAAGACGCTGCTGACTGGTCACGCACCAGCTCCAAGTGCTGGCCCCCATCCCCCAGCACAATAAAGTTGGCTGCTCATCTCATCTGACCTGGAAGATCCCACGCTCATTTGTCAGTCATCCTCCTCTGCCTTTCTTGAGGGGCAGCGTTAGGGGACGGGACTGGGGGGTTGTCTTCTCCCCTGCGGTTGGCAGCACCTTCCCCAGACCTGCCTCCCTACGGCTGGCCTTGGCCAGCTGCCCACCACCTTGGCCACGTGCTTCAGGCCTTGCTGGCCCCAGGAAGCTGCTGCTCAGTGCCGCTCCGCAGCAGCGCTTTTTCCCTGGTGCGATGTTCACACACACCCCCTGAGCCCCGTCTGCACCCGCAGTCTCTGCCCCTTCCCCATTACCCTGAGACAGCTCTTCCCCTCCTCCGGGCGCAGCTCCGCCATTCCCCCAGGCACTCCCTGCCCCGGGGAGGGCAGCCTTGCCCAGGATGCCCTGACTGGGCCCCAGTGCCCTGGCAAGTCCCAGGGAGCCGTGGTAGCGCAGCTGGGCTGGTGGTGAGGCTGCTGTCGGACATGGGCCACCCCGGGCTCCCTGCTGCAGCCGCCATTCCCTGTCTTGGACAAGTTGGGGGGGCCCAGCCCGGGGGCTGCCCCTGCTGCCATGGCGTGGCCTCAGCCCACCAGGCTCAGG
Source organism: Gavia stellata (assembly GCF_030936135.1). NCBI lineage: Eukaryota > Metazoa > Chordata > Aves > Gaviiformes > Gaviidae > Gavia > Gavia stellata. Next base: position 105,337 of record NW_026776696.1, on the reverse strand, counting down.
CGGCTGCGCCCCGCTGGGGCTGGGCAGTGCTGCCAGTTTTGGAGGGAGCTGCCTGATCTGCAGAAAGGTGCCCGGTTTGGGGCTGTTTCTGCATTTGGCAGCTCTTTCTGGACTTGGGGGACCCTTCACAGGTTTAAGGTGTGCTCCTGGGCTCAGGGGTGTTTGTGGGTTTGGAGGTTGCAAACAGCTTTTGGGGTGTGTGTCTGGGTCTGGTGGGTGCTGCCAATTTGAGGGGAAACCTCAGGGTTTGGGGGTGTTGCCGTGTCAGGTGCATGCTGGAGGTTTCGGGGGTGCTGCCGGGTGTGGGGTGCACCTGGCTTTAGGGTTTCTTCCTGGATTTGGGCAATGCTACCAGGTCTAAGGGTTATTTCGGGTTTGGGGGTGCCAGTGGGTGGAAAGCTGTTGAAAGCAGCACCTGCTCTGGTGGAAACAAGCCCTGCCCCTGCAGCAGTGCCAGCAGTGCATCTCAAAAGGTGCTGGGCACCGGTGTGGTCACACTGCGCTCCCTGGTTGCTTCTGTCAGCAGCTCGGGCACCCGGCTGGCCACCCGTGAGAGGAGCTGGGGTGCCACCCTCAGATGTTTCTAACTTGCCCCATGTGAGGTGAAATCGTGTCTCAGTACTACATGATCGTACACACCGTGCTGTCTGCTCTGCCTCGGTAGTAAATGATGTGTTTCTGTTTGGAGTTCAATTGCCTTATTCCTTCTTTTGAACCTCTGATGTCGGTCACTCAGGGCCATTGATGGAGGCTGATGTTTGCATTGTGCTGCTGTTTTGCTCGGCCGTGCTGCAGGAGGGGATCCAGGCAGCACTGCTCCACTGCTAGCTGCCGGGGTAGCCGCAGAGGAAAGAGGATTTAAAAAATCCCTTCCCAAGTCCAGCTGAAAGTCAAGAGGTTTTCTGCCAGTGGAGCTGCCGTGGCACTCACATCACTTGGCAAGGTCTCTAAATTTTCTTGGGTTGACCTTAGTGTCTGCTCTGTATGAGATTGTTGGCAAACATTGCATTTGCACAGCCTGTGCTCCTGTTGAATCGTCTTGTTGCTTTTTGTCACAAAGTGGTTTGTCAGACAACTGCCTTGTGAACAAAGCTTCCAGTGGTGGTTCGCTGTCTGGATATTCCAATACAGGAGAGGGATGTAAGTTGACATTTTTAAGCTGGATGGAAACAGCAACTTGACTTTATTAAATGTCTTGGCACATCTCCAATCAGCTCTGACAGCAGCCTCTGCCTTCTAGTGATACTGGGTAAGATCACGAATCGTTAGTCTCCTGCTAGGTTTTACCTGCAAACACTTCTGTGTACTTCTTCCTGCACCTGCTTTTGTCCCTGTAAAACCACCAGCTGGCCTCTGGGTCTTTTGCTTTGTAGTCAATGATCTTCTTCTGCAGTTCAGTTCATCTGCATTTCTCTCTTATCTCTCACTCCCTCCCTCTTTTGGATAGCTGAATAGTCTAATAACCTGTTAAAGAGAAGATCAACCAGGTGCCTCTTCCTGTACTAAAGAACACAGTGTAGGAGGGAAAGGCAGAGGTGTCTCATGAGGAGACATGCAAAAACGCAAGGTGACGGGCAGTTTCAGCCGTGCTTGGCGGCAGTGGTTGCTGTAGCCCTGCAAAGGTGAGTTTCTGGCTTGGTTCTGCCCGTGCCTTTGGTTGGTGTGGGGTCTGTGGGGCTGCCTGGAGTGTGGCTTCATGCCCTGCCTGCTAGGCTGATTTGTCTGCTTTGGGAAGATTTTGAGCTGTTGGATAGGTGGGACTGAGAGCAGGGAAGGCATCTGGCTTTGGGCTCTTGTGTGATTTCGTTAGTGCAAGGACGCTGACTACTTTTTGGGTTATCCCTGTTGTTCAGTCCAGGTACATCAGCTTCCGAGAAAGGGAGAAGTCTAACGGCAGCATCCTCCCCAGCAAGTTTTGTTCTAGGCATCTGTCTGTCTGATGTCCACTGAAAATAGCTCTTGGCCCTCTCTGCTCTTGGCGAGCTAGGGTTGTGCTGGGGGCAGGCAAAGTGGGGCACGTTACTTTGCCATGAGCTCTCCTGTCAGCGTGCCTGGCGTTTTGGTTTTCAGTATTTCTAATTCCTTTGCCTGGTGATTAATGACTGGAAAGCATGGAAGTTTGCTGGAATGGTCTCCCTCTCCTTCTTCCCGTCCACCCTTCTCCCTGAACTCAGCTCTTTGGTAGAGAGCCCCGTAGCAGTCAAATAGGCCTTGAAAACAACATTTGCCATATGAGAGCAACTTTTAAGGTATGGTATCTGGTCTTTCGAGGCCTAAGTTCCTCCCAGGGGAGCCCGCTGCAGACATCTCTCTCTCTCTCGATCACGCTCTCAGCAGCAGGACGGAGCAGTGACTTTCCCCCCTTTGCCCCCCTGGGGCAGCTGTCCCAAGCGCCTGACAGGCAAACTGCCCAGCCTGTGTGCGGCAGCGGCGTGTCGAGCAGCGCCGGGCTGAGGGGCAGCCGAGGCGGGAGAGCGACCCTGCGCTCAGCAGGATCAGGCCGCTCTCTCCTCTGCCGCCATGAGCAGCGCTGGCAGGACGAGCCTCCCCTGCCCGGCCTCTGGCTCGGCTGCACCCGGCAGCCAGGAAGGCTGGGAAGAGGGAAATGGGTTTGAGCTGCCCTTACCACGGGTGTCCTCAAACAGTGGGAACTGGTTTAGGCTGGGGAGCGGGGCCCCCCCGCTGCCCCCGGCCCGTCCCTCACACCTTTCTCCTCAGGCTGCTCAGCCTCTGCCCCCTCCAGCCCCACCCCAGGTGGCTGTGACTGACAGGCCACCTCAGCTCTGCTGATTGGCTCAGCCGTGGCCAATGGCGTGGCTGTTGCTGGGCGGGCAGGGGCAGCCTGGGCCTCTCCTCACAGAGCCGCCCTGTGCCCCCTCACAGGCGAGCAGGGCCTGACCTGGGCAAGGTTGATGTCATTTGTTGCCAAGTAAAAAGGGAGCAGGAGAGCAGCAACAAAAGCAAAGGAAACCAGCTTCCCCCAGCCCCGCTCTTCCCAGGCTCAGCCTCACTCCTCCCTTCCCGACTCCTCGGCCCCTTGTCCCCCCCGAGCGACGCAGGGCGACGGGGAAGGGGGCTGCGGGTGGCCCACAGCGCCTCATCTCTGCTGCCCCTTCCTCCTCGCGCTCCTCCCCGGCCCCCTTGGGCCCCACGGGCCACAGCTCCGCCCAGAGAACCTGCTGCCTCCTGGGCTCCTCTGCGGGGGCTGCAGCTCCTGCCAGGAGCCTGCTCCGGCCTGGGCTCTCCATGGGCTGCAGCCTCCTGGTGGAGCTGGCGATGGCCGCCCGAGGGTGACAGCGTTGGTGGCTGGATCCCCTTCCAGGCGTCCGTTTCACAGAATCACAGGCTACGGGAAGGTGGCCGGGAGGTGACCTGGAGGGTGAAGTCACCTGGTGCAAGCCCCTGCTCAAGCAGGGCCACCTGCAGGCGGTTGTCCCTGACCATGTCCAGAGGGCTGTGGAACATCTCCAAGGACGGAGACTCCGCAAGCTCCCTGGGCAGCCTGGGCTGGTGCTCGTCACCCACACAGCACCCTTTGCACTTCCCCTTGCCAAACTGCGTGAGGTCCCTGTCAGCCCATCTCTCCAGCCTGCCCAGGCCCCTCGGGATGGCCGCACGACCCCCCGGCCTAAGCGCCGCTCCTCCCAGCCTGGTGTCATCTGCCAACTTGCAGAGGGTGCACTCTGCCCCATCAACCCCACATGAAGGAAGATGTTAAACAGGATCGGACCCAGTATGGGGCCCTGGGAGGCACCGCTACTCACTAGTCTCACACTAGTCAACATGGGTCCACAGAGGGAAAGTCCTGTTTAACTAATTTGAGCTCCTTCTATGATAAGGTTGTCTGCCTAGTGGATGAAGGGAATCACAGAATCACTAAGGTTGGAAAAGACCTGTAAGATCATCAAGTCCAACCATAAAACAAACAAACAAACAAACAAACAAACAAAAAACAAAAAAAACCCCACCACTACACACACACCCACAAAGAGAAAAAACAAAACCACCCACAAACCACAAAACACCCACAACCCACACCAAAACAACCCACCCACACCACACAGCACCATGCCCATCAAGCCACAGCCCACAATGCCACATCCACACGCTCCTTGAACACCTCCAGAGAGGGTGACTCTACCACCTCCCTGGGCAGCCTGTTCCAATGTTTCACTACTCTCTCAGTACAGAACTTTTTCCTAATATCCAGCCTGAACCGCCCCTGGTGCAACTTGAGGCCATTTCCTCTAGTCCTGTCACTAGTCACTTGGGAGAAGAGGCCAACACCCACCTCTCTGCAACCCCCTTTCAGGAAACCATAGAGAGTGATAAGGTCTCCCCTCATCCTCCTCTTCTCCAGACTGAACAACCCCAGTTCCCTCAGCCGCTCCTCATAAGACTTGTGCTCCAGACCCCTCACCAGCTTCGTCGCCCTTCTCTGGACACGCTCCAGCACCTCAATGTCCTTCTTGGAGTGAGGGGCCCAAAACTGAACACAGGATTCGAGGTGCGGCCTCACCAGAGCCGAGTACAGGGGCACGATCACCTCCCTACTCCTGCTGGCCACACTATTTCTGATACAGGCCAGGATGCCGTTGGCCTTCTTGGCCACCTGGGCACACTGCTGGCTCCTCTTCAGCCGGCTGTCAATCAACACCCCCAGGTCCTTTTCTGCGGGGGAGCTTTCCAGCCACTCGTCCCCAAGCCTGTAGCGTTGCCTGGGGTTGTTGTGGCCAAAGTGTAGAACCCGGCACTTGGCCTTATTGAACCTCATACAATTGGCCACGGCCCTTCGATCCAGCCTGTCCAGATCCCTCTGCAGAGCCTTCTGACCCTCGAGCAGATCAACACTCCCTCCCAACTTGGTGTCGTCTGCAAACTTGCTGAGGGTGCACTCTATCCCCTCATCCAGGTCATCAATAAAGCCATTAAACAAGACCGGTCCCAAAACTGAGCCCTGGGGGACTCCGCTTGTGACCGGCCGCCAGCTGGATTTCACCCCATTCACTACAACTCCCTGGGCTCAGCCATCCAGCCAGTTTTTAACCCAGCGAAGAGTGCACCTGTCTAAACCACGAGTCGCCAGCTTCTCCAGGAGAATACTGTGGGGAACAGTGTCAAAGGCTTTGCTGAAGTCCAGGTAGACAACACCAACAGCCTTCCCCTCATCCACTAGGCGGGTCACCTGGTCATAGAAGGAGATCAGGTTGGTCAAGCAGGACCTGCCCTTCATGAACCCGTGCTGGCTTGGCCTGATCCCTTGGTTATCCTGCACGTGTCCCGTGAGCGCCCTCAAGATGAGCCTCTCCATAACCTTCCCCGGCACCAAGGTCAGGCTGACAGGCCTGTAGTTCCCCGGATCCTCCTTCCGGCCCTTCTTGTAGATGGGTGTCACATTGGCAATCTTCCAGTCGTCCGGGACCATTTCTTTACCAAGAGGGTGTTCAAACACTGGAACAGGCTTCCCAGAGAGGTGGTCGATGCCCCAAGCCTGTCAGTGTTTAAGAGGCATTTGGACTGTGCCCCTAATAACGTGCTCTGACTTTTGGTCAGCCCTGAACTGGCCAGGCTGATGGACTAGATGATCGTGTAGGTCCCTTCCAAACGAACTATTCTGTTCTGTTCTGGTTTATCCTATGCTCTGCTATGCTCTGCTATGCTACTCAATGAGTCAGAAAAAGTCACAGTTCTGTGAGAAGGAACGGACCTACAGCTCTTCTGGGCAGTGCCCATTTGGGCCGCAGCACCTCAGCTGTGGCAGCAGGGAGGAGGACAGCCTTCTCCCAGGGAAACCTGAGCAGTCAGCGCTTCGCTGTTCTGTACTGCATGTGCAGGGTGGTCTTCACGCTTGTGCTGTGCTGCACAGATCCCTTGGCCACAGGACAACCTCAGCAGCTCTTTGCCACAGAGGAGCTGCAGGCAGGTCCCACTCTGTACTGGCCATTATGCCTCCTGCCTGGCTTTGCCTGTACCTAAGAGTGCAGCAAGAAGTTCTCAGGAGAACGGTGTTTCTGTTTGACCATAGAAATGATAAATAGTGGTGTTTCCTTGTAAGAAAATCCTATGGTAGCTTGAATGACGAAACCAGGAGACTCTTCTATGGATGGGGTCTGCATGGTGTGCTGTGTGTGGGTCGGAAGCCCATTCAGTGCTACTCCACCTGGGGTTCCCACCATCTAGAGTGACATAACATTAGCTATATGATTCTCCCCTTATAGTGTTAGCGCTAATGAACAGCATTTTAAATGATATGTCACAGAGCCTGGGTGCCTTTCTTACTGGGATCATAACAGACCAGCACCTCCTGGGGAGAACCTCTCTCAGCACCCTTGAGTACACCCCCTCTGGTCCCATGGACTGGTAAGGGTGTAGTTTGCTCAAGGAACGCCTGGCTTGGTCCCCATCCACCGCTGGTTTTTCCTGTCCTGAGTCCTGCCTCAAAGCACAAAGGTCTGGGAGACCTCCCTGGTGGTAACTGAGGCAAAGAGGTCACAGACTGTCTCAGACCTACCTACACCTACTCTTAATAAATTCAGCAGTGCCCCCCACAGTGCCTCTGTTTCTTCTTTAGCTGTTCCTGAAGTACCAAAAGCTCATCTTTGTGCCTTTGAATTCCCTTTCAAGTTTCAACTGAGTTTTGATATGAACCGTTGCTGTGCTTGGAGGATGTCATCCTTGAAGACAACATGTATCGAGGCACACTGTGAAAATGATTGGCGTGTTCCTTGACTGTATCATCAAGGGAGTGAGTAAAGACCCCAGTGTGATGTGCTTTGTGTTCACGCAATGCCTGCAGCTAGTGGGCAGAGAAGGGACAGGCCTTGCCTCTCTGATGGCATCTGATGGCCGATGTCTCTGATGGCATCAGTGTATGGCACACAGGCACCAAATCACACTCTCTGCGATGCCGTCTGGGATGTCTGTCACACACTCCCCCTGAATGGGAGTTGCTTTCCTGTAGGTCCTGTGCTGTCCCTGCCAGCCCTGGCATCTCATGTAGCTCTGTGGGCCTGGATTTGAACGTGAAATCGAGTAGATACCCTGAATTCTGTTAGGCGATGTGGGGATGAACATGAGGCAGCTGCCAACATCTCCACGTCAGTGGAGATCCAGTTAATACAGCAGAAGGAGAAGAGACTGAGCTCTCCCAATGGCACATGACTCGAATCATTCAGATAAGTAACTCTATCAACTGCCCTGAACGTAATGACTAGGGACAGTTTTAAGGTCCAAAACTGATTTCAGAGCCCAAATTTCCTTTTTCAGGGCTAAAAGCCTCATTTTTAGGATCCAACCCCTCATTTGATGGTCCAAATGCTCATTTTAAAGCCCAAAGCCTCCTTGTTAAGGTCCAAACCCTCATCTTGCGATCCAAAGTTTCATTTTTAGGGCCCAAACCCACATTTTTATGGCCCAAACCCACATTTTTAGGGCCCAAACCCTCACTTTTAGGGATTAAAGCCCCATTGTAGGGTCCAAAGCCTCTTTTTAGGCTTTAAAGCCTCATTTTTATAGTCCTGAGGCTGCATTTGAGTTTGCAAAGTCTCCTGTTAGAGTCCAAAGCCTCATTTTCAGGATCCAAAGCGGCATTTTTAGGATCCAGCCAGTCGTTTTTAAGGTCTAAGCTGCATCTTGAGTGCCTGAACCGTCATTTTTAGGGTCCAAACCCCTCTTTTAGGTATCACAGCCTCATTTTTTGAGTACTAAGCTTGGATTCTAAGGTTGAAAGCCTCATTTTTATGGTCCAAGCCCTCATTTTTATGGTCGGCAAGTCCCATGCCCAGCTCCCTGCCTGCTGGCACCACAGGCATCCACATCCCTCTGTTACCCAGTATGAAGTTCAGCCCAAAACTGGTGAACTCCTGGGTTTGCTGCCGTTACCACCCGGACAATTGTGCTGCTGCCCTCTACTTATTGCTATGGTCTTATTCAGCAATAAATGGTCGACCCATGAAGCTGTCCATGGGGAGTCTCTCATCGCACCCCCAACACGTACCCTGGTGGGGCCACCTCAAGCCCTTGCAGGAGGATCTGGGCCATAGGGTTGGAGGAAGGGGCGGTGGTTTCAGTTCCTCCAGGGGCTGGAGGTCGCTGGGCCAGTCCTGCAACAGGCGGCTGGCTGAGTTGGACAGCCATGGGAGCCAGGGTGGGGGCGGGCAGGCCAGGCGGGTGTCCGGGCTGGCAGGGGCCAGTTCCGCAGTGCTCCCTGGCAGGCAGGCTGGATTTCCAGGCACAGGCGGTGGCTGCTGGCATCGGGTCTGGCTCTCAGGGGTGCTGGGGCAGGCAGGATGGCTGTCGGGACGTGTGGGGCAGCTGCTGGTGTTGGGCCGGGTTCACGAAGCTGCTGAGAGGCGCCTGCGGAGAGAAGAGGCTGCTGAAGCCCCGCTGTGGCTGCAGTGCCGGGTGGGTGCAAGGGTGTGGGGCAGTGCTGGGTGCACCACAGGGTTCGGGCAGCTGGCTGCACATGGGAGCTGTAGGCATGGAGAACTTTGTGCAGAAAACAGGGCACCCCACACCAAAGCTGGGCACGGCACTGCAGGGCCAGGAGAGCCTCCTGTTCTCCTTTCTCCGCGTGCCTGGCAGAGACCAGCGCTCGGCTCCCCTGCCCGTCCCTGACCAGACAAGGGGACAGCCTCGGCTCTCTGTTTGCTGGGGTGCTCTCCGTCCTCTCTTCAGAATACATATCCAAAGATATACGTACCCCTGCACAGACAAAACCCTTGCCTTTGCTGAGAACATGCACGCGGGCAGTGTTGGGGTACAGATGGGACAGACTGACTCTCTTTCTCCAAAGCAAGGCCGATAGCTGGGAAGGTTCCTCAGCACGGTCCGAGTTGCTGGGACACCTTGGCCGAGGTGAAGTTCTGGGATTTACGGCTTCACCTAACAGGGTGATTTGTGCTGGTAGGTTCACTGGTAGGGAGATGTCAGTCTTGCAGTTTTCACTTTCCATGGCCTTGTCATCCCTTGGTGTTCTTACTTTCTGACCTTGCTCTGCCTACGTCTGTTGCTGGGTCTGCTCTTGTCGAAGCAGGGTCACTTGTAACCAACACTTGCAACAGTAAGAAGGGGTTTCAGGACAGAATGCCCATGAATTGAGAGGCCAGTTAAAACATCTGACAGCAGAAATCTGGCCAATAACTGACTCGGCACTCCAGAATACCCTACCTCTAAATGCTTCATGGCTAATAGCAGCCGTCTCATACAGAAGTTTGGCAAAAGAACTCCCAACAACTCACCGTTTTCTCTTCCTCCACAGGCAGATCACACAATACAATACTATGTGTCATGGCTTTGCTCCACCTTCTTGGCCACCCTTCACATTTGCGCACAATTTCTTTTGCGCTCGCCCACCTTCACTCTCCGAGGCTTGCTAGTGCTGCTGCATGGAGGCTCGCTCTGACCCTTTGGGACAAGTTGTCCCACTGAACAGAAGTCATGAGGCCAGATGGAGAGCACGTGGGGGAGTGCAGCTCTTTGACCAATCGTCCCTTTGAGCGACATGGACAAAACCCATCCCTGCATCAGGGAGTGCCACCCCCAGCTCTCCCTCCCCAGCCCAGCACCCACACCCCGAGAGGACGAAGTCAGGCCCTCCCAGGAGACACCTGAACCTCGCTCTCCCGCTTTGCCTTTTCTCCAGTATGGGCACTGCTTGCATGCCTCCAGTTTTCAGGACTTGTCTCCCACTTATGGCCCCCTGCAAGACTGCTCAGTACCTGGATTCTTTTGAAAAAAATCATCTCTGCTGGCGTGGTGGGCTTCCCCGCGGTTGGACTGCACTGCCAAGAATCAGAGAAAGGTAAAGCCTCAGCATGGCTCAGGCACAGAGGATGCAGAAGGAGAGCGCAGGTTCCCTCTAAGCCCGTGCCCGATCCATCAGCGAATCCCTTTGGACCTCAGTTCACGGGAGGGATCCCCCTCTGTTGTGCCTGGGGCCTCTATGGCCTTGTTCCCAAAATGGCAGAGTCCTGAAATTCCTGTGAATGGGGTGCGGTGGGAGGTGAGCATTTCACTGCATCCACAGAGGGTTACCAGCATCTCTCTGGCACGCCGCTGGCAATAGCCTGCACACCCCAGAGATGACAGTCATCCTCAGAGAGCCGCTCCTGGCTTCTTTCAGAACTCTTGCTCTGTACTAATAGTTTGGCTGCTGACACCATGTGCAGTAGCGGGCACCATAGGAAGAGCCTGCAGACACCCAGTGACTTTGGTTTATGAAAGTGGATGCCCGAGGGACAGCAATTACCTGGCATGCCTGTTGATTGCATTGTCCCTGGTTTGTCATCGGAGACTGGCACTGCGTGACTGCCTCCTTCCTGAAGCGCCTCCTTCTGCACAGTCTCACGGTCCACCTCTTTAGAAAGAAAGAGGGTCATTTTAATTAGAGGCAACCATTCCTCATCAGGAACACGGTATCTTCAGGAGGCAAAATACACTAATAATGCTTAGAAACAAAGCCTGGGCATTTGGGGGTGCACCTCGTCACTAGGCCAAACAATGCGTCATTCCCAGAGAAACATTTAAGAGCTGGACACTTTCCAGTTTCCCAGTAGACAGCAACCTGCTGAAAGACTAGGAGATTGCAGGTCATCTTCTTGTTTGCATTCCACGTAGTGCATTTTTGGCAAACTGCATGATGATGGTAAATTACTTCCTTCAGAGAGGACAGGAAGATGCCGCAGCCAATTCAGCTGGGGAAAGAGCACTTCCCATCATGCCCACCCCATCACACGGTAAGGGTAACAGACACACCTAGTGGACTGAACCCCAAGCTCTTGCGTGGTGGGCTTCCCCGCGGATGGACAGCACTGCCAAGAATCAGAGAAGTTTGATGGAAGTCTGCGTGTCCCCCCAGTATGGGCAAGGGCGCCCTCGGCTACCTGCCCCACCCTGTGACATGGCCACCGCCTCACGGGGGTGGGTCTAAAGTGCCGAGGCCAGGGCTGAGCCCTTGGCACCCGAGTTGGGGGGGCGGCTGCTCTTGCACCCGTATGGGGCTGCAGTGCTGGCACAGGTCGCCCAGAGAGGCTGCGGAGTCTCCTTGGAGGCAGGCCCATCCCGGCTGGATAGGGGTCAACTGCATGGGGATGTGGACAGCACTAAGAGTGGGGACTAGGATGTACCGAGCAAGGGGCTGGGGACCTTGAAAAGTTTGGGGTCTGGGGACACTGCAAGCGTGTGACAGGGGTGGCAGCAAGCACAGAGAGGGGGACCTCACTGAGTGTGGAGTTGGTGGCAGCGCTGAGCATGTGTACTGGTTTTGGATGGGACAGAGTTAACTTTCTTCATAGTAGCTTGTATGGTGCTATGTTTTGGATTTGTGACCAAAACAGTGTTGGAAACCCACCGATGCTTTCGCTATGGCTGAACAGAGCGTGCACAGTGTCAAGGCCTCTTCTGCTTCTCACACAGCCCCACCAGCGAGTAGGCTGGGGGTGCACAAGAAGCAGGGAGGGGACACAGCTGGGACAGCTGACCCCATATGACCAAATGGATATCCCAGACCTTATGACGATGGGCTCACAATAAAATTGTGGGGGATGGGCAGGTTCCAGAGCTGCCATTGGCATGCTAGGCATCGCTCGGCTGGTGGCGAGGAATTGTGTTTGGTTTGCATCACTTGTTTTTCTTTGTTTTGTTCTGGGTTGTGGTTTGGTTTATTTTCCTCTTATGAAAGTGTCTTTACCTCAACCCATGAGTTTTTGCACTTTTACCCTTCAGATTCTCTCCCAAGAGAGAACTGCGTACATTTAGATGCAAGCCCCCTGTGCAAGTGCGCTTAGTGCATATTTATTACGTGAGTTTGCACAATTATGTTGGAAATGTGCTGCTTTCAGCTGGTTTGGTATTGTTTCTTTAGCAGCAAACTCACTTGTACAGCTGAGGTCATTGTCGGTCAAGCTCTCTTGTGCAGGTGCTTGTGATGTCATACAGCTCTTGCCAGGCATCTCCAGGAGCATTTTGTTTTCTTCTGGAGACAAGTGTATTGCCAAACAGCCACCCCAGACTCTTCTCATTAGCCACCCAAAGAGCATTGATTATGTTGGGGGAAGGTCCATGCCCTGTTGCAGCCCTGGCACTTCTCCCAGGCAGCTCCGGAATGTTTTGACCTCCCCTGGAGACAGCTGAATTTGGCAGGTAGCACGCCCAGACTCCTCCAAGGAAGGCAACTGAGGAATATGGTCAATGTTTGAGGCAGGTCCATGCCCTGCACCTTTCTGGGACTCTAACGAGGCAGATTTGGACTGTTTTGGCCTTTGCTGGCTATAGCCCACACCGCCGGTAGAAGCTCCAGACCTCTCCTAGGCAGCTACATGAAAAGTTTTTTCAATGTTTGTCTGTCAAGTTACCTCAGTCGGTGATGGTGTCACTTGCTGTATCCGCTGTTGTGTGGGCATTTGCATGTGCGCTGGATCTGTGACTGTTCTTCTCTCCTTAATTGTATGTGCAATTGTACCTGTGTCCGGAATGATATCTATTTTGTGCCTGCATCTGCAATTCTATCGGCAATTCCACGTGAATCTGTGTCTGTAATTGCATTGGTCTGTGTGATGGTACCGGTACCTGTATTTCTGCGGGTGCCAGTACCTGTGCCTCTACTGGTATCTGTAGCTGTACCTGTCACTGTACCTGAAACTGTACCTGCATCGCCAATGGTCTGAGTGTCCTGCAATGCTTCGTGTACGTGCACGTGTGTTTGGTTTGTGTGTGTGTATGTGTAATTCTCCCTCTAGCTGAAACAGTGTCAGCAAGGGTATCTCTAGTGGTATCTGTGCCGCTAACGGTCTCGGTGTTGGTGTGACTGTCTGTAACGGTGTTGCTGCCTCTGTACTGGTATCGGGATCTGTGGTAGCAGTGGTAGTGGCATCTGCACTGGTATTGCTGTCTGCTTCGGTATGCGTAATGCTATCGATAGCTGCCATGGCCTCTGTATATGCCATGGCACCTGCAGTGGTTTCTTCAGCTGCAGCGGTACCTGCACCCCGCAGTGCTATTTCTCTGAAGGTTCTACCAGCCTATTTACACAACTTGCAGGGCAATATTGGGTAGGTGGAGAAAGGGCATTCGAGGATTTAGCCCCATCCTGAGCTGAAAAGTGTATTCTAGGTGCATTACTACCATCCAGACAGGGGCCCTGCTGAAGTCCCAGGGAGCAGCCCCAGACTCTCCACACGTAGCTAGATGGTGGGTTTTGTCCATGTTAGGGGCAGGTCCATGCCTGTCATCTCCTCAGAACCTTTCCCAGTAATGTCCCTGATCCTTTTGGCCTCTTGTGGACAGAGCTGAAGGGCCAGGAAGCTGCCCCAGACTTCTCCAGGGTCGCTACTTGAGGAGTTGTGTCCATGGAGGCAGGTCCATGCCTGGAAGCTCCCTGGGACTCCCCCCAAAGTGCTCCAGAATATTTTGGCCTCCCCTGGAGACAGCTGAAGTCCCATGTAGCAGCCCCAGTTTCCCCAAGGTAGCTACCCGAGGAATTTTGTACACTTTTGAGACAGTTCCATGTCTGGTGCTCTCCAGGGCTCCTCCCAGGCATCTCCGGGAGTATCTCTTTTCATCTGGAGAGAGCTGAAATCACGGGTAGAAGCCCCAGACTCCTCCAAAGTGGCTGCTTGAGAAATTTTCTGTATGGTGAAGGTCGGCCCATGCCCAGTAGCTCCCTGGACTCCTCCCTGCATCTCAGAGAGTCTTTTGGCCTCCTCTGGAGACAGCTGATACCCACGGGAGCAGCCACAGAGCCAACCCACCGGGCAGTTTTTCCTGGCAGTCCTTCTCCTCTGGAGGAGGTTCCTCCCCTGCTAGCCCCAGAACAGCTGCAGCTGCCTCCTTAGTTTGCTTTTCTTTGAAGTTTTCGTGTATTTTGCTTTTTTGCTGTTCTTTTGTACTCTTGGGTTTCCCTCCTGTTCTTTTATTTGTTAAGGGAACGGAGCGCCAGCTCGTCTTCCTCCCAGGACTGGCTCTGGGGTTGGGTTTTCCGCTGTGTGAGGTTTTTTCTCCTTGTAGCCCCATGCCTTTGGTGAGCCCCTCCCAAGCAGGGACGGGGCAGCAGAGAGGTGCCTTTTGTAGCGGACTGGTGCTCTGCTCTGGCATCTTTGCCTGTGTGTGTTGTTGCAAGAGCAGAGCTTGGATGGAGTGCAGGGCTGAGGGCTCACACGTGCCTGTCAGGGCGTGTGAAGAGGTGCCGGCTTCTGCTGTGCAACATCTCCTCAGTCCACCTAAGAGGAGGGAGATGATTTGTGCTGTTTGACAGGTCCGGGCAGGCTCTCAGAGGCACAGTGGAGAGAGACTGATTCCAAAAGCATGGTTTGTCCTAGCGGAGCGTGGATGTCCACGAGAGGTGTAAATGTTCCCCTCTGGACACTGATATTCTTGACCCATTACAAAAAGGACACGCAGGCAGTGACAGGGAGGTGTTGGCTGGACCCTGTGCCGGGCAGGGATTCAGCTGAGGCAATGCAGGCATCTCATCCCCAGCTGGAAGCCCTGGGGCTGGAGCGGGATTCAGCTCCCCCCATGCAACCCACAGGCCCACGGTGTTAAGGGATGTCAAGACTGGCCACCACTTGCATCCACTCCAGCCCAGAACCCCTCCTGCCGTGCTGCTGGAGCCCAGTACAAACCAGTAGCAGCCAGTATGGTCCTGCCCATCTCCTGGAGCCCAGCCCGGTGCCTGAGGACCTCAGGTCTTTTCCCAGGCTGAGGGATGCAGGTGCCACTTTTCCACTCGCAGGTGGAACTAGTAGCGAAGCTGAGCACACATCCCAGAGATGCACACACACCGACACACACAGGCAGAGGACACTGACAGGGCCAGTCACACGGACTGCCACAGATGAGGCACTGCTGGCAACAGCACCCACATGCGGGACTCGTGTAAAACACAAACACAGGCAGCCGCGTCCCCTCCGCCTCTTGGGCTGGCTCAGACAGGAGGTCACCAGTGCAGGCATCCACAAGACACACTTTGTTTTCACAAGCACGTGCATGGTCATGGATCCCAAATGTACCGGCACGGCCCCTCTGTCTCCCTGGTACCCCTGCCCAGATCTTGTCCCTCTGACCCACCCCACGGGTCCCCTACTCGCTGGCTGGTCCATCTTGCTGCTCCCTGACAACACGCAGCACCCCACATTTGTCCTGCAGGCCCCCCATGCTTCAACATCTCCTCAGGTGCCAGCACGGACCCTCTGCCCGCATGATACCCCAGCCCAGACCCGAGCTCCCCCTAGTCACCAGCTGGTCCAGCTTGAAAGTTGCTGGGAAATGCACACTCACAGCCCATGCACCCCGGTTCTGGGGAATATCCAGACACTCCCAAAGCCTCTCACTCGCCTCACTCGTGCCGGGCCCCCACTACTCACACCATTCCTGCCCCAGCGCCTGGTGGCCGAGAGCCCCACAAGCTCCAGTAGCTGCACTGGGACCCCCCCACTCACTCCATTAGCTGCACTGGCACCCACGCCAGTAACTGGCACCACAAGCCAGGGGTGCCTGCACCCCCTGGTTGACTCCAGTAGCCGGCACCCAGTCAACCCGCTCCAGCCGCCCAGTGGCTGGCACATGGTCCTTTCAGTTCACATAGACACAGGATAGAGAGTGAGAGTACGCACAGAGATCGTTAAGAAAAGATTTAATAAGAAGATAGAAGACGACAGGACAGAAAACACCTGTGTCTTCTTTTTCCTCTTCTTTCCTCTGGAGTGCTAACTCTGTCTCTTCATGTTCCTCTCCAGCTGCTGACTTCTTTCTGCTTTTTCTCTCATGGCTTTCAGTTCACGCTCTGCCTCTTCCAGCTGGGTTTGAAGACAGATGTTCGTTCAGATGGCAGAATCTTGCTCCTCTGCCACTTGCCTTAGTTGCCGTTTGCGTCAAACCCATCTGCCCACAGAGGCGAGCATTTTCTTCAGCCATTTGGGTTTTCATTGGTCAACTCCTTAAGCTGCACCCAGAACTCCTCACAAGTTGGGCAGTGGGTGGTCACATAAGAGGATTCCTCTTCATCTGCAGCCACTTGGGCCTGGAACTCCTTAGCCGCCTTCTCTGAGAAGTCATCCTGCTCGTCCTGTGCCAGCAAAGCTCTGGCAAGCTCTTCATTTCTCCAGCCCTCTGCTGAGGAAACCATGTCATACACAGTTCCTCGTGGAGCCTTGGATGGGCAGTGGCACTTGAGCATTGATCAGGCCATCGATGGCCTGCAGTTGCTGGGCTTTTTCTTGCAGCCGCTTGCTAATGAGGCGCAGCTTAGCAGCCTGCTGCTTGAGCCTCTCCCTCTCCTCCTGCACTTCAGGAGAGCTTGCCTTCCTCAGAAGACAGTTCTCCTCTCGAAGGACACTGCATCGCCTCTCGAGGTCCTTCAGGGCACGCTGGAGGTGGGTGTTGTGCTCCAGCAGCTTGCTGTGACTGCTACCCAGCAGCCAGTCCTCCTGCTGCCCTTCAGTCTGAACACCCACCTCTGCCACAGACCGCCCGCTGCCGGTGCTTCCTTGTGGCGGGGACTCCAAGCTCTGCGGCAGCAAGTCTTGCCCCACGGCCTCGAGAAAAACGTCCGTGCTGTTCCCTTCCTCCTGGAGGCAAGCGTCTTTTAAGCTCTGGTGGGTATTCGGCTGCCCTTCTCCGTTGCAGGAGGAAGGCGCCATGAGGCTCTCCAAAGAGCAGGGCCCAGCGGCCCCGGTGCCCAGGAGGGTCTGCAGGTGCTGCCAGGTTGTAGCCTTGGCCCTGGCCCCATTGCAGGGAGCAGGCTGCTCGCTCTCGAACCGCTCCAAGATGTACTTTAGGAAGAGTCTCCTCTGCAGCAGCAGTTCTTTTTCAAGGCCCAGGATGCGAGCAGCCTGCTCGCCAGTGGTCTCCCAGCGCAGCTTGCCGAGGACATCCTGGAGCTTCCTGTGGGCCTCGCTCTTGCTCCAGGCTCTTTTCACCAGCTCCTTGGCCAGCTGCTGCTGCAGGTCCCGTGCCTGACGGATGGTGTCGTCACGCTCCTGCTGCAGCACCCCCTGCACCTCACGCAGCTCAGCCTCCTTCGAGCGCAGCAGCTGGCGGATCTCCGCTGCCCGCTGCCGCTGGTTCAGCTCCCGCAGCCGCTGGAGCTCCCGTGCCTGCCGCTGCTCCCATTGGGAGCGCAGCCGTTGGGCCTGGAGCTGCCGGTCCCGCTCTGCCGCCTCCTTCAGCTCGCGAGTTTCATCAGCGAAGCGGCGGCGCAGCTCTTGGGAGCGGAGTCGCTCAGCCTCCAGCTCAGCCCGCAGCCTCTCCAGCTGCCGCTTGTGCTCGTCCTTCTGCGCCGGGCCCTGGCAGGGTGAGGGGCGGCTGCGTGCCATGGGACCCCGTCTTGCACCGCCCTGTCTCATGGCTGCAGGAATGGCAACCAAACGCTGCCACCAACAGCCACCAACGTCGCGCGTCACTCCCTCTCAGCAGCTGCTGCCTCCCGTGACCATGCACGAGCGGAGACAGCGTCTGCAATCAGCCAGGGGTGGGCGAGCATGGCCTTATATACGTGTCCTGGCCCCCAGCACACAAAGGAGGGGTGGGGCTGCATGGCCTTATATACATGTCCTGGTCCCCAGCACACAAAGGAGGGGTGGGGCTGCATGGCCTTATATATGTGTCCTGGTCCCCAGCACACAAAGGAGGGGTGGGGCTGCATGGCCTTATAAGGTATGTATTGGTCCCCAGCACACAAAGGAGGGGTGGGGCTTCATGGCCTTATAAGGTATGTATTGGTCCCCAGCACACAAAGGAGGGGTGGGGCCGCATGGCCTTATAAGGTATGTCCTGGCCCCTAGGACACAAAATTTGCGTCATCTAATGCCATGTCCTCTGAACGTATAGTTCTGTTCACCGTCTTGTTGAGTCCCTTTGACTAGTCTGGCTTGGCACATCATGAGATATTTTGGTGATTTGAATTGAAAATGACCCCTCCCGGGGTGCGAGGGCTGCCAGTTTTCCTCTCCACACCCTCAAGGTCCATTGCCAAACGACATCACCCTGTGGCCCCGTCACCTCCTACGTCCCCCTGCGTCAGGGATGGTGGTGCTGGGACAGACGCTGGTGCCCATGGGGAGCTGATGGCCATGACATGGTGGCCGCGATGGGGTGGGCCTTAGCCCCATGCCCGGCTGACCCCAGCCCCCCCCCCACTCCAAACTGCATCCCCTGGCACCCCCCTACTACAGACTGGGCTCTTTCCCAGTCCAAACTGCGTCCCCTGGCCGACTCCCACGACAGACTGGGATCATTCCCAGTCCAAACTGCATCCCCTGGCCCCCTCCCAGGACAGACTGGAATCATTCCCAGTCCAAATTGGATCCCCTGGCCCTCTCCCAGTGCAGAGTAGGATAATTCCCAGTCCAAACTGGATCCCCTGGCCCCCTCCCAGGACAGACTGGGCCCTTTCACAGTCCAAACTGGATCCCCTGGCCGCCTCCCAGGACAGACTGGGATCATTCCCAGTCCTAACAGGATACCCTGGCACCCTCCCAGGTCAGACTGGGATCATTCCCAGTCCAACCTGGATTACCTGGCCCCCTCCCAGGACAGACTGGGACTTTCCCAGTCCAACCTGGATCCCCTGGCCCCCTCCCAGGACAGACTGGGCCCTCTCCCAGTCCAAACTGGATCCCCTGGCCCCCTCCCAGGACAGACTGGGATCATTCCCAGTCCAAACTGGATCCCCTGGCCTCCTCCCAGGACAGACTGGAAAAATTCCCAGTCCATACTGGATCCCCTGGCCCACTCCCAGGACAGACTGGAATCATTCCCAGTCCAAATTGGATCCCCTAGCCCCCTCCCAGGACAGACTGGGATCATTCCCAGTCCAAATTGGATTCCCTGGCCCCCTCCCAGGACAGACTGGGCCCTGTCCCAGTCCAAACTGGATCCCCTGGCCCCCTCCCAGAACACACTGGTGTCATTCCCAGTCCAAACTGGATCCCCTGGCCCCCTCCCAGGAAAGAATGGGGTCATTCCCAGGCCAAAGTGTATCCCCTGGCCCCCTCCCAGGACAGACTGAGCCCTGTCCCAGTCCAAATTGGATTCCCTAGCCCGCTCCCAGGACAGACTGGGATCATTCCCAGTCCAAATTGGATTCCCTGGCCCCCTCCCAGGACAGACTGGGCCCTGTCCCAGTCCAAACTGGATCCCCTGGCCCCCTCCCAGAACACACTGGTGTCATTCCCAGTCCAAACTGGATCCCCTGGCCCCTCCCAGGACAGACTGGGATCATTCCCAGTCCAAACTGGATCCCCTGGCCCCATCCCAGGACAGACTGGGATCACTCCCAGTCCAGACTGGATCCCCTGGCCCCCTCCCAGGACAGACTGGGATCATTCCCAGTCCAATGTGGATCCCCTGGCCTCCTCTCACTACAGACTGGGCCCTGTCCCAGTCCAATCTGGATGACCTGGCCCTGTCCCAGGACACACTGGGATCATTCCCAGTCCAATGTGGATGCCCTGGCCTCCTCCCACTGCAGACTGGGATAATTCCCAGTCCAATCTGGATCCCCTGGCCTCCTCCCAGGACACACTGGGATCATTCCCAGTCCAATGTGGATGCCCTGGCCTCCTCCCACTACAGACTGGGATAATTCCCAGTCCAGTCTGGATCCCCTGGCCTCCTCCCAGGACAGACTGGAAAAATTCCCAGTCCAAATTGGATCCCCTGGCCCCCTCCCAGGAGAGACTGGGATCACTCCCAGTCCAGACTGGATCCCCTGGCCCCTTCCCAGGACAGACTGGGATCATTCCCCGTCCAAAATGGATCCCATGGCCCCCTCCCAGGACAGACTGGGCCCTGTCCCAGTCCAACCTGGGTCCCCTGGCCCCCTCCCAGGACAGACTGGGCCCTCTCCCAGTCCAAACTGGATCCCCTGGCCCCCTCCCAGGACAGACTCGAATCATTCCCAGTCCAAACTGGATCCCCTGGCCCCCTACCAGTATAGACTGGGATCGTTCCCAGTCCAAACTGGATCCCCTGGCCCCCTCCCAGGACAGGCTGGTCCCTGTCCCAGTCCAAACTGGATCCCCTGGCCCCCTCCCAGGACAGACTGGGCCCTGTCCCAGTCCAAACTGGATCCCCTGGCCCCCTCCCAGGACAGACTGGGGCCTCTCCCAGTCCAAACTGGATCCCCTGGCCCCCTCCCAGGACAGAATGGGATCATTCCCAGTCCAATGTGGATGCCCTGGCCCCCTCCCAGGACAGACTGGGCCCTGTCCCAGTCTAAACTGGACCCCCTGGCCCCCTCCCAGGACCAAATAAGATCATTCCCGGTCGAAACTGGATCCCCTTGCTCCCTCCCAGTAAACGCTAGGATCATTCCCAGTCCAAACTGGATGCCCTGGCCCCCTCCCAGGACAGACTGGGCCCTGTCCCAATCCAAACTGGATCCTCTGGCCCCCTCCCTGGACCAAATGGAGTCATTCCCAGTCCAAAATGGATCCCCTGGCCCCGTCCCAGGACAGACTGGGCCCTGTCCCAGTCGAAACGGGATCCCCTGGCCCCATCCCAGGACAGACTGCCATCATTCCCAGTCCAAACTGGATCCCCTGGCCCCTTCCCATGACAGAATGGGATCATTCCCAGTCCAATGTCTATGCCCTGGCCCCCTCCCACTACAGACTGGGATAATTCCCAGTCCAAACTGGATCCCCTGGCCTCCTCCCAAGACAGACTGGAAAAATTCCCAGTCCAAACTGGATCCCCTGGCCCCCTCCCAGGACAGACTGGGATCACTCCCAGTCCGGACTGGATCCCCTGGCCCCCTCCCAGGACAGATTGGGCCCTGTCCCAGTCCAAACTGGATCCCCTGGCCGCTTCCCAGGACAGACTGGGACCTGTCCCAGTCCAAACTGGATCCCCTGGCCCCCTCCCAGGACCAAATGTGGTCATTCCCAGTCCAACCTGGATCCACTGGCCCCCTCCCAGGACAAAGTGGGATCATTCCCAGCCTAAACTGGATCCCCTGGCCCCCTCCCAGGTCAGAATGGAGTCATTCGCAGTCCAAGCTGGATCCCCTGGCCCCATCCCATGACAGACTGGGCCCTGTCCCAGTCGAAACTGGATCCCCTGGCCCCTTCCCAGAACAGACTGGGACCTCTCCCATGCCAAACTGGATCCCCTGGCCCCCTCCCAGGAACAAATGGGGTCATTCCCAGTCCAAACTGGATCCCCTGGCCCTCTCCCAGGATAAAGTGGGATCATTCCCAGTCCAAATGGATCCCCTGGCCCCCTTCCAGGACAGACTGGGCCCTGTCCCAGTCCAAACTGGTTCCCCTGGCCCCTTCCCAGAACAGACTGGGACCTCTCCCATGCCAAACTGGATCCCCTGGCCCCCTCCCAGGAACAAATGGGGTCATTCCCAGTCCAAACTGGATCCCCTGGCCCTCTCCCAGGATAAAGTGGGATCATTCCCAGTCCAAATGGATCCCCTGGCCCCCTACCAGGACAGGCTGGGATCATTCCCAGTCCTAACAGGATACCCTGGCACCGTCCCAGGTCAGACTGGGATCATTCCCAGTCCAAACTGGATCCCCTGGCCCCTTCCCAGGACAGACTGGGCCCAGTCCCAGTCCAAACTGGATCCCCTGGCCCTCTCCCAGGACAGGCTGGGCCCTGTTCCAGTCCAAACTGGATCCCCTGGCCCTCTCCCAGGACAGACTGGAAAAATTCCCAGTCCAAAATGGATCCCCTGGCCCACTCCCAGTACAGACTGGGATCATTCCCAGTCCAAACTGGATCCCCTGGCCCCCTCCCAGGAAAGAATGGGGTCATTCGCAGTCCAAACTGGATCCCCTAACTCCCTATCAGTAAAGTCTGTGCCCTGTCCCAGTCGAAACTGGATCCCCTGTCCCCTCCCAGTTAAGACTGGGATAATTTTCAGGCCAAAGTGTATCCCCTGGCCCCCTCCCAGGACAGACTGGGCCCTGTCCCAGTCCAAAGTGGAACCCCTGGCCGCCTCCCAGGATAGACTGGGCCCTGTTCCATTCCAACCTGGATCCCCTGGCCCCCTCCCAGGACAGACTGGGCCATTTCCCAGTCCAAACTGGATCCCCTGGCCGCCTCCCAGGACAGACTGGGATCATTCCCAGTCCAAACTGGATCCCCTGGCCCTCTCCCAGAACACACTGGTGTCATTCCCAATCCAAACTGGATCCCCTGGCCCCATCCCAGGACAGGCTGGTCCCTGTCCCAGTCCAAACTGGATCCCCTGGCCCCCTCCCAGGACAGACTGGGATCATTCCCAGTCCAATGTGGATCCCCTGGCCTCCTCTCACTACAGACTGGGCCCTGTCCCAGTCCAATCTGGATCCCCTGGCCTCCTCTCACTACAGACTGGGCCCTGTCCCAGTCCAATCTGGATCACCTGGCCCTGTCCCAGGACAGTCTGGGATCATTCCCAGTCCAAACTGGATCCCCTGGCCCCCTCCCAGGACAGACTGGGATCATTCCCAGTCCAATGTGGATGCCCTGGCCTCCTCTCACTACAGACTGGGATAATTCCCACTCCAATCTGGATCCCCTGGCCCCCTCCCAGGACAGACTGGGATCACTCCCAGTCCAGACTGGATCCCCTGGCCCCCTCCCAGGACAGACTGCGATCATTCCGCGTCCAAACTGGATCCCCTGGCCCCCTCCCAGGACAGACTGGGCCCTGTCCCAGTCCAAACTGGATCCACTGGCCCCCTCCCAGTACCAAATGGGGTCATTCCCATTTCAAACTGGATCCCCTGGCCCCCTCCCAGGACCAAATAGGATCATTCCCAGTCCAGAGTGGATCCCCTGGCCCCCTCCCAG
Organism: Gavia stellata; assembly: GCF_030936135.1. NCBI lineage: Eukaryota > Metazoa > Chordata > Aves > Gaviiformes > Gaviidae > Gavia > Gavia stellata. Next base: position 82,549 of record NW_026776696.1, on the reverse strand, counting down.
GACAGATTGGGCCCTGTCCCAGTCCAACCTGGATCCCCTGGCCCCCTCCCAGGACAGACTGGGCCCTGTCCCAGTCCAAACTGGTTCCCCTGGCCCCTTCCCAGAACAGACTGGGACCTCTCCCATGCCAAACTGGATCCCCTGGCCCCCTCCCAGGAACAAATGGGGTCATTCCCAGTCCAAACTGGATCCCCTGGCCCTCTCCCAGGATAAAGTGGGATCATTCCCAGTCCAAATGGATCCCCTGGCCCCCTACCAGGACAGACTGGGATCATTCCCAGTCGAAACTGGATCCCCTGTCCCCTCCCATTTAAGACTGGGATAATTCCCAGTCCAAACTGTATCCCCTGGCCCCCTCCCAGAACACACTGGTGTCATTCCCAGTCCAAACTGGATCCCCTGGCCCCCTCCCAGGACAGACTGGGATCACTCCCAGTCCAGGCTGGATCACCTGGCCCCCTCCCAGAACAGACTGGGATCATTCCCATTCCAATGTGGATCCCCTGGCCTCCTCTCACTACAGACTGGGCCCTGTCCCAGTCCAAAGTGGAACCCCTGGCCGCCTCCCAGGACAGACTGGGATCATTCCCAGTCCAAACTGGATCCCCTGGCCCCCTCCCAGGACAGTCTGGGCCCTATCCCAGTCGAAACGGGATCCCCTGTCCCCTCCCAGTTAAGACTGGGATAATTCCCAGTCCAGAGTGGAACCCCTGGTCGCCTCCCAGGACAGACTGGGCCCTGTCCCAGTACATTCTGGATCCCCTGGCCCCCTCCCAGGACAGACTGGGCCCTTTCCCAGTTCAAACTGGATCCCCTGGCCCCCTCCCAGGACCAAATGGGGTCATTCCCAGTCCAAACTGGATCCCCTGGCCCCCTCCCAGGACAGACTGGGATCACTCCCAGTTCAATGTGGATCCCCTGGCCTGCTCTCACTACAGACTGGGCCCTGTCCCAGTCCAAACTGGATCCCCTGGCCCCCTCCCAGGACAGACTGGACCCTGTCCCAGTCCAACCTGGATCCCCTGGCCCCCTCCCAGGACAGACTGGGCCCTTTCCCAGTCCAAACTGGATCCCCTGGCCGCCTCCTAGGACAGACTGGGATCATTCCCAGTCCAAACTGGATTCCCTGGCCCCCTCCCAGGACAGTCTGGGCCCCGTCCCAGTCCAAACTGGATCCCCTGGCCCCCTCCCAGAACACACTGGTGTCATTCCCAGTCCAAACTGGATCCCCTGGCCCCTCCCAGTTAAGACTGGGATAATTTGCAGTCCATAGTGGATCCACTGGCCCCCTCCCCGAACAGGGTGGGCCCTGTCCCAGTCCAAACTGGATCCCCTGGCCCCTCCCAGGACAGACTGGGATCATTCCCAGTCCAAACTGGATCCCCTGGCCCCATCCCAGGACAGGCTGGTCCCTGTCCCAGTCCAAACTGGATCCCCTGGCCCCCTCCCTGGACAGACTGGGATCACTCCCAGTCCAGACTGGATCCCCTGGCCCCCTCCCAGGACAGACTGGGATCATTCCCAGTCCAATGTGGATCCCCTGGCCTCCTCTCACTACAGACTGGGCCCTGTCCCAGTCCAATCTGGATCACCTGGCCCTGTCCCAGGACAGTCTGGGAACATTCCCAGTCCAAACTGGATCCCCTGGCCCCCTCCCACTACAGACTGGGATAATTCCCACTCCAATCTGGATCCCCTGGCCTCCTCCCAGGACAGACTGGAAAAATTCCCTGTCCAAATTGGATCCCCTGGCCCCCTCCCAGGACAGTCTGGGATCACTCCCAGTCCAGACTGGATCCCCTGGCCCCCTCCCAGGACAGACTGGGCCCTGTCCCAGTTCAACCTGGATCCCCTGGCCCCCTCCCAGGACAGACTGGGCCCTGTCCCAGTCCAAACTGGATCCCCTGGCCCCCTCCCAGGACCAAACAGGGTCATTCCCATTCCAAACTGGATCCCCTGGCCCCCTCCCAGGACAGATTGGGCCCTGTCCCAGTCCAAACTGGTTCCCCTAGCCCCTTCCCAGAACAGACTGGGACCTCTCCCATTCCAAACTGGATCCCCTGGCCCACTCCCAGGACCAAACGGGGTCATTCCCAGTCCAAATGGATCCCCTGGCCCCCTACCAGGACAGACTGGGATCATTCCCAGTCCAAACTGGATCCCCTGGCCCCCTCCCAGGACAGATGGGATAACTTCCAGTCCAAACCGGACCCCTGGCCCCCTGCCAGGACAGAATGGGGTCATTCCCAGTCCAAACTGGATCCCCTGTCCCCATCCCAGGACAGACTGGGCCCTGTGCCAGTCCAAACTGGATACCATGTCCCCTCCCAGTTAAGACTGGGATAATTCCCAGGCTAAAGTGTATCCCCTAACCCCCTCCCAGGACACACTGGGATCATTCCCAGTCCAAACTGGATCCCCTGGCCCCCTCCCTGGACCAAATGCGGTCATTCCCAATCCAAACTGGATCCCCTGGCCCCGTCCCAGGACAGACTGGGCACTGTCCCAGTCGAAACTGGATCCCCTGGCCCCCTCCCAGGACAGACTGGGCCCTATCCCAGTCGAAACGGGATCCCCTGTCCCCTCCCAGTTAAGACTGGGATAATTCCCAGTCCAGAGTGGAACCCCTGGTCGCCTCCCAGGACAGACTGGGCCCTGTCCCAGTCCAACCTGGATCCCCTGGCCCCCTCCCAGGACAGACGGGGCCCTGTCCCAATCCAAACTGGATCCCCTGGCCCCCTCCCAGGACCAAATGGGGTCATTCCCAGTCCAAACTGGATTCCCTGGCCCCCTCCCAGGACCAAATGGGGTCATTCCCAGTCCAAACTGGGTCCCCTGGCCCCCTCCCAGGACAGACTGGGATCATTCCCAGTCCAAACTGGATCCCCTGGCCCCCTCCCAGGACAGACTGGGATCATTCCCAGTCCAAACTGGATCCCCTGGCCCACTCCCAGGACAGACTGTGCCCCGTCCCAGTCCAAACTGGATCCCCTGGCCCCCTCCCAGGACAGACTGCAATCATTCCTAGTCTAAACTGGATCCCCTGGCCCCATCCCATGACAGACTGGGCCCTGTCCCAGTCGAAACTGGATCCCCTGTCCCCTCCCAGTTAAGACTGGGATAATTCCCAGTCCAAAGTGGAACCCCTGGTCGCCTCCCAGGACAGACTGGGCCCTGCTCCAGTCCACTCTGGATCCCCTGGCCCCCTCCCAGAACAGACTGGGCCCTGTCCCAGTCCAAACTGGATCCCCTGGCCCCCTCCCAGGACACACTGGGATCATTCCCAGTCCAATGTGGATGCCCTGGCCTCCTCTCACTACAGACTGGGCCCTGTCCCAGTCCAATCTGGATTCCCTGGCCCCCTCCCACGACAGACTGGGATAATTCCCAGTCCAAAGTGTATCCCCTGGCCCCCTCCCAGGACAGACTGGGCCCTCTCTCAGTCAAAACTGGATCCCCTGGCCTCCTCCCAGGACAGACTGGGATCATTCCCAGTCCAAACTGGTTCCCCTGGCCCCCTCCCAGGACAGACTGGGCCCTGTCCCAGTCCAAACTGGATCCCCTGGCCCCCTCCCATGAAAGAATGGGGTCATTCCCAGTCCAAACTGGATCCCCTAACCCCCTCTCACGAAAGACTGTGCCCTGTCCCAGTCGAAACTGGATCCCCTGTCCCCTCCCAGTTAAGACTGGGATAATTCCCAGGCCAAAGTGTATCCCCTGGCCCCCTCCCAGGACAGACTGGGCCCTGTCCCGGTCCAAAGTGGAACCCCTGGCCGCCTCCCAGGACAGACTGGGCCCTGTCCCAGTCCAAACTGGATCCCCTGGCCCCCTCCCAGGACAGACTGGGACCTCTCCCATTCCAAACTGGATCCCCTGACCCCTCCCAGGACCAAATGGGGTCATTCCCAGTCCAAACTGGATCCCCTGGCCCCCTCCCAGGACAAAGTGGGATCATTCCCAGTCCAAATGGATCCCCTGGCTCCCTACCAGGACAGACTGGGATCATTCCCAGTCCAAACTGGATCCCCTGGCCCCCTCCCAGGGCAGAATGGGGTCATTCCCAGACCAAACTGGATCCCCTGTCCCCATCCCATGACAGACTGGGCCCTGTGCCAGTCCAAAGTGGATACCCTGTCCCCTCCCACTTAAGACTGGGATAATTCCCAGGCCAAAGTGTATCCCCTGGCCCCCTCCCAGGACAGACTGGGCCCTGTCCCAATCCAAACTCGATCCCCTGGCCCCCTCCCTGGACCAAATGGGGTCATTCCCAGTCCAAACTGGATCCCCTGGCACCGTCCCAGGACAGACTGCGCCCTTTCCCAGTCGAAACGGGATCCCCTGGCCCCCTCCCAGGACAGAATGGGATCATTCCCAGTCCAATGTGGATGCCTTGGCCTCCTCTCACTACAGACTGGGCCCTTTCCCAGTCCAATCTGGATTCCCTGGCCTCCTCCCAGGACAGACTGGAAAAATTCCCAGTCCAAATTGGATCCCCTGGCCCCCTCCCAGGTCAGACTGGTATCATTCCCAGTCCAACCTGGATCACCTGGACCCCTCCCAGGACAGACTGGGACCTCTCCCAGTCGAAACTGGATCCCCTGGCCCCCTCCCAGGACAGACTGGGATCATTCCCAGTCCAATCTGGATCCCCTGGCCTCCTCCCAGGACAGACTTGAAAAATTCCCAGTCCAAACTGGATCCCCTGCCCCCCTCCCAGGACAGACTGGGATCATTCCCAGTCCAAACTGGATCCCCTGGCCCCCTCTCAGGAAAGAATGGGGTCATTCCCAGTCCAAACTGGATCCCCTAACCCCCTCTCAGGAAAGACTGTGCCCTGTCCCAGTCGAAACTGGATCCGCTGTCCCCTCCCAGTTAAGACTGGGATAATTCCCAGGCCAAAGTGTATCCCCTGGCCCCCTCCCAGGACAGACTGGGCCCTGTCCCAGTCCAACCTGGGTCCCCTGGCCCCCTCCCAGGACAGACTGAGCCCTGTCCCAGTCCAACCTGGATCCCCTGGCCCCCTCCCAGGACAGACTGGGATCATTCCCAGTCCAAACTGGATCCCCTGGCCGCCTCCCAGGACAGACTGGGATCATTCCCAGTCCAAACTGGATTCCCTGGCCACCTCCCAGGACAGATTGGGCCCTGTCCCAGTCCAACCTGGATCCCCTGGCCCCCTCCCAGGACAGACTGGGCCCTGTCCCAGTCCAACCTGGATCCCCTGGCCCCCTCCCAGGACAGATTGGGCCCTGTCCCAGTCCAACCTGGATCCCCTGGCCCCTTCCCAGAACAGACTGGGACCTCTCCCATTCCAAACTGGATCCCCTGGCCCCCTCCCAGGACCAAATGGGGTCATTCCCAGTCCAAACTGGATCCCCTGGCCCCCTCCCAGGACAAAGTGGGATCATTCCCAGTCCAAATGGATCCCCTGGCTCCCTACCAGGACAGACTGGGATCATTCCCAGTCCAAACTGGATCCCCTGGCCCCCTCCCAGGACAGATGGGATAACTTCCAGTCCAAACCGGACCCCTGGCCCCCTCCCAGGACAGAATGGGGTCATTCCCAGTCCAAACTGGATACCCTGTCCCCTCCCAGTTAAGACTGGGATAATTTCCAAGGCCAAAGTGTATCCCCTGGCCCCCTCCCAGGACAGACTGGGCCCTGTCCCAGTCCAAAGTGGAACCTCTGGCCCCCTCCCAGGACAGACTTGGCCCTGTCCCAATCCAAACTGGATCCCCTGGCCCCCTCCCTGGACCAAAAGGGGTCATTCCCAGTCCAAACTGGATCCCATGGCCCCGTCCCAGGACAGACTGGGCCCTGTCCCAGTCGAAACGGGATCCCCTGGCCCCCTCCCAGGACAGAATGGGATCATTCCCAGTCCAATGTGGATTCCCTGGCCTCCTCTCACTACAGACTGGGCCCTGTCCCAGTCCAATCTGGATTCCCTGGCCCCCTCCCACTACAGACTGGGATAATTCCCAGTCCAAATTGGATCCCCTGGCCCCCTCCCAGGACAGACTGGGATCACTTCCAGTCCAGACTGGATCCCCTGGCCCCCTCCCAGGACAGACTGCGATCATTCCCCGTCCAAAATGGATCCCATGGCCCCCTCCCAGGACAGACTGGGATCACTCCCAGTCCAAACTGGATCCCCGGGCCGCCTTCCAGGACAGACTGGGACCTCTCCCATTCCAAACTGGATCCCCTGACCCCTCCCAGGACCAAATGGGGTCATTCCCAGTCCAAAATGGATCCCATGGCCCCCTCCCAGGACAAAGTGGGATCATTCCCAGTCCAAATGGATCCCCTGGCTCCCTACCAGGACAGACTGGGATCATTCCCAGTCCAAACTGGATCCCCTGGCCCCCTCCCAGGGCAGAATGGGGTCATTCCCAGACCAAACTGGATCCCCTGTCCCCATCCCATGACAGACTGGGCCCTGTGCCAGTCCAAAGTGGATACCCTGTCCCCTCCCACTTAAGACTGGGATAATTCCCAGGCCAAAGTGTATCCCCTGGCCCCCTCCCAGGACAGACTGGGCCCTGTCCCAATCCAAACTCGATCCCCTGGCCCCCTCCCTGGACCAAATGGGGTCATTCCCAGTCCAAACTGGATCCCCTGGCACCGTCCCAGGACAGACTGCGCCCTTTCCCAGTCGAAACGGGATCCCCTGGCCCCCTCCCAGGACAGAATGGGATCATTCCCAGTCCAATGTGGATGCCTTGGCCTCCTCTCACTACAGACTGGGCCCTTTCCCAGTCCAATCTGGATACCCTGGCCTCCTCCCAGGACAGACTGGAAAAATTCCCAGTCCAAATTGTATCCCCTGGCCCCCTCCCAGGTCAGACTGGTATCATTCCCAGTCCAACCTGGATCACCTGGACCCCTCCCAGGACAGACTGGGACCTCTCCCAGTCGAAACTGGATCCCCTGGCCCCCTCCCAGGACAGACTGGGATCATTCCCAGTCCAATCTGGATCCCCTGGCCTCCTCCCAGGACAGACTTGAAAAATTCCCAGTCCAAACTGGATCCCCTGCCCCCCTCCCAGGACAGACTGGGATCATTCCCAGTCCAAACTGGATCCCCTGGCCCCCTCTCAGGAAAGAATGGGGTCATTCCCAGTCCAAACTGGATCCCCTAACCCCCTCTCAGGAAAGACTGTGCCCTGTCCCAGTCGAAACTGGATCCGCTGTCCCCTCCCAGTTAAGACTGGGATAATTCCCAGGCCAAAGTGTATCCCCTGGCCCCCTCCCAGGACAGACTGGGCCCTGTCCCAGTCCAACCTGGGTCCCCTGGCCCCCTCCCAGGACAGACTGAGCCCTGTCCCAGTCCAACCTGGATCCCCTGGCCCCCTCCCAGGACAGACTGGGATCATTCCCAGTCCAAACTGGATCCCCTGGCCGCCTCCCAGGACAGACTGGGATCATTCCCAGTCCAAACTGGATTCCCTGGCCACCTCCCAGGACAGATTGGGCCCTGTCCCAGTCCAACCTGGATCCCCTGGCCCCCTCCCAGGACAGACTGGGCCCTGTCCCAGTCCAACCTGGATCCCCTGGCCCCCTCCCAGGACAGATTGGGCCCTGTCCCAGTCCAACCTGGATCCCCTGGCCCCTTCCCAGAACAGACTGGGACCTCTCCCATTCCAAACTGGATCCCCTGGCCCCCTCCCAGGACCAAATGGGGTCATTCCCAGTCCAAACTGGATCCCCTGGCCCCCTCCCAGGACAAAGTGGGATCATTCCCAGTCCAAATGGATCCCCTGGCTCCCTACCAGGACAGACTGGGATCATTCCCAGTCCAAACCGGACCCCTGGCCCCCTCCCAGGACAGAATGGGGTCATTCCCAGTCCAAACTGGATACCCTGTCCCCTCCCAGTTAAGACTGGGATAATTTCCAAGGCCAAAGTGTATCCCCTGGCCCCCTCCCAGGACAGACTGGGCCCTGTCCCAGTCCAAAGTGGAACCTCTGGCCCCCTCCCAGGACAGACTTGGCCCTGTCCCAATCCAAACTGGATCCCCTGGCCCCCTCCCTGGACCAAAAGGGGTCATTCCCAGTCCAAACTGGATCCCCTGGCCCCGTCCCAGGACAGACTGGGCCCTGTCCCAGTCGAAACGGGATCCCCTGGCCCCCTCCCAGGACAGAATGGGATCATTCCCAGTCCAATGTGGATTCCCTGGCCTCCTCTCACTACAGACTGGGCCCTGTCCCAGTCCAATCTGGATTCCCTGGCCCCCTCCCACTACAGACTGGGATAATTCCCAGTCCAAATTGGATCCCCTGGCCCCCTCCCAGGACAGACTGGGATCACTTCCAGTCCAGACTGGATCCCCTGGCCCCCTCCCAGGACAGACTGCGATCATTCCCCGTCCAAAATGGATCCCATGGCCCCCTCCCAGGACAGACTGGGATCACTCCCAGTCCAAACTGGATCCCCGGGCCGCCTTCCAGGACAGACTGGGATCATTCCCAGTCCTAACAGGATACCCTGGCCCCCTCCCAGGACAGACTGGGACTTTCGCAGTCCAACCTGGATCCCCTGGCCCCCTCCCAGGATAGACTGGGCCCTATCCCAGTCGAAACTGGATCCCCTGGCCTCCTCCCAGGACAGACTGGGATCATTCCCAGTCCAAACTGGATTCCCTGGCCTCCTCCCAGGACAGACTGGGATCATTCCCAGTCCAAACTGGATTCCCTGGCCCCCTCCCAGGACAGACTGGGCCCTGTCCCAGTCCAAACTGGATCCCCTGGCCCCCTCCCAGAACACACTGGTGTCATTCCCAGTCCAAACTGAATCCCCTGGCCCCTCCCAGTTAAGACTGGGATAATTCGCAGTCCATAGTGGATTCACTGGCCCCCTCCCCGGACAGGGTGGGCCCTGTCCCAGTCCAAACTGGATCCCCTGGCCCCTCCCAGGACAGGCTGGTCCCTGTCCCAGTCCAAACTGGATCCCCTGGCCCCCTCCCAGGACAGACTGGGATCACTCCCAGTCCAGACTGGATCCCCTGGCCCCCTCCCAGGACAGACTGGGATCATTCCCAGTCCAATGTGGATCCCCTGGCCTCCTCTCACTACAGACTGGGCCCTGTCCCAGTCCAATCTGGATCACCTGGCCCTGTCCCAGGACAGTCTGGGATCATTCCCAGTCCAAACTGGATCCCCTGGCCCCCTCCCAGGACACACTGGGATCATTCCCTGTCCAATGTGGTTGCCCTGGCCTCCTCTCACTACAGACTGGGCCCTGTCCCAGTCCAATCTGGATTCCCTGGCCCCCTCCCACTACAGACTGGGATAATTCCCAGTCCAATCTGGATCCCCTGGCCTCCTCCCAGGACAGACTGGAAAAATTCCCAGTCCAAATTGGATCCCCTGGCCCCCTCCCAGGACAGACTGGGATCACTCCCAGTCCAGACTGGATCCCCTGGCCCCTTCCCAGGACAGACTGGGCCCTGTCCCAGTCCAAACTGGATCCCCTGGCCCCCTCCCAGGAACAAATAGGATCATTCCCAGTCCAGAGTGTATCCCCTGGCCCCCTCCCAGGACAGATTGGGCCCTGTCCCAGTCCAACCTGGATCCCCTGGCCCCCTCCCAGGACAGACTGGGCCCTGTCCCAGTCCAAACTGGTTCCCCTGGCCCCTTCCCAGAACAGACTGGGACCTCTCCCATTCCAAACTGGATCCCCTGGCCCCCTCCCAGGACAAAGTGGGATCATTCCCACTCCAAACTGGATCCCCTGGCCCCGTCCCAGGACAGACTGGGCCCTGTCCCAGTCCAAACTGGATCCCCTGGCCCCGTCCCAGGACAGACTGGGCCCTGTCCCAGTCCAAAGTGGAACCCCTGGCCACCTCCCAGGACAGACTGGGCCCTGTCCCAGTCCAACCTTGATCCCCTGGCCCCCTCCCAGGACAGATTGGGCCCTGTCCCAGACCAAACTGGATCCCCTGGCCGCTTCCCAGGACAGACTGGGACCTGTCCCAGTCCAAACTGGATCCCCTGGCCCCCTCCCAGGACCAAATGGGGTCATTCCCAGTCAGAGTGGATCCCCTGGCCCCTCCCACTTAAGACTGGGATAATTTGCAGTCCATAGTGGATCCACTGGCCCCCTCCCCGGACAGGGTGGGCCCTGTCCCAGTCCAAACTGGATCCCCTGGCCCCTCCCAGGACAGACTGGGATCATTCCCAGTCCAAACTGGATCCCCTGGCCCCATCCCAGGACAGACTGGGCCCTGTCCCAGTCCAAACTGGATACCCTGGCGGCCTCTCAGGACAGACTGGGATCATTCCCAGTCCAAACTGGATCCCCTAAGCCCCTCCCAGGACAGACTGGGCCCTGTCCCAATCGAAACTGGATCCCCTGTCCCCTCCCAGTTAAGACTGGGATAATTCCCAGGCCAAAGTGTATCCCCTGGCCCCCTCCCAGGACAGACTGGGCCCTGTCCCAGTCCAACCTGGGTCCCCTGGCCGCCTCCCAGGACAGACTGGGATCATTCCCAGTCCAAACTGGATTCCCTGGCCACCTCCCAGGACAGATTGGGCCCTGTCCCAGTCCAAACTGGATCCCCTGGCCGCCTCTCAGGACAGACTGGGATCATTCCCAGTCCAAACTGGATTCCCTGGCCACCTCCCAGGACAGATTGGGCCCTGTCCCAGTCCAACCTGGATCCCCTGGCCCCCTCCCAGGACAGACTGGGCCCTGTCCCAGTCCAACCTGTATCCCCTGGCCCCTTCCCAGAACAGACTGGGACCTCTCCCATTCCAAACTGGATCCCCTGGCCCCCTCCCAGGACAGACTGGGATCATTCCCAGTCCAAACTGGATCCCCTGGCCCCCTCCCAGGACAAAGTGGGATCATTCCCAGTCCAAATGGATCCCCTGGCCCCCTACCAGGACAGACTGGGATCATTCCCAGTCCAAACTGGATCCCCTGGCCCCCTCCCAGGACAGATGGGATAACTTCCAGTTCAAACCGGACCCCTGGCCCCCTCCCAGGACAGAATGGGGTCATTCCCAGTCCAAACTGGATCCCCTGTCCCCATCCCATGACAGACTGTGTCCTGTGCCAGTCCAAACTGGATAACCTGTCCCCTCCCAGTTAAGACTGGGATAATTCCCAGGCCAAACTGGATCCCCTGGCCCCCTCCCAGGACAGACTGGGCCCTGTCCCAATACAAACTGGATCCCCTGGCCCCCTCCCTGGACCAAAAGGGGTCATTCCCAGTCCAAACTGGATCCCCTGGCCCCCTCCCAGGACAGACTGGGCCCTGTCCCAGTCGAAACGGGATCCCCTGGCCCCCTCCCAGGACAGACTGGGATCACTCCCAGTCCAGACTGGATCCCCTGGCCCCCTCCCAGGACAGACTGCGATCATTCCGCGTCCAAAATGGATCCCATGGCCCCCTCCCAGGACAGACTGGGCCCTGTCCCAGTCCAAAGTGGAACCCCTGGCCACCTCCCAGGACAGACTGGGCCCTGTCCCAGTTCAACCTGGATCCCCTGGCCCCCTCCCAGGACAGACTGGGCCCTGTCCCAGTCCAAACTGGATCCCCTGGCCCCCTCCCAGGACCAAATAGGATCATTCCCAGTCCAGAGTGTATCCCCTGGCCCCCTCCCAGGACAGATTGGGCCCTGTCCCAGTCCAACCTGGATCCCCTGGCCCCCTCCCAGGACAGACTGGGCCCTGTCCCAGTCCAAACTGGTTCCCCTGGCCCCTTCCCAGAACAGACTGGGACCTCTCCCATTCCAAACTGGATCCCCTGGCCCCCTCCCAGGACCAAATGTGGTCATTCCCAGTCCAAACTGGATCCCCTGGCCCCCTCCCAGGACAAAGTGGGATCATTCCCAGTCCAAATGGATCCCCTGGCCCCCTACCAGGACAGACTGGGATCATTCCCAGTCCAAACTGGATCCCCTGGCCCCCTCCCAGGACAGATGGGATAACTTCCAGTCCAAACCGGACCCCTGGCCCCCTCCCAGGACAGACTGGGCCCTGTGCCAGTCCAAAGTGGATACCCTGTCCCCTCCCACTTAAGACTGGGATAATTCCCAGGCCAAAGTGTATCCCCTGGCCCCCTCCCAGGACAGACTGGGCCCTGTCCCAGTCCAAAGTGGAACCCCTGGCCCCCTCCCAGGACAGACTTGGCCCTGTCCCAATCCAAACTGGATCCCCTGGCCCCCTCCCTGGACCAAAAGGGGTCATTCCCAGTCCAAACTGGATCCCCTGGCCCCGTCCCAGGACAGACTGGGCCCTGTCCCAGTCGAAACGGGATCCCCTGGCCCCCTCCCAGAACACACTGGTATCATTCCCAGTCCAATGTGGATGCCCTGGCCTCCTCTCACTACAGACTGGGCCCTGTCCCAGTCCAATCTGGATTCCCTGGCCCCCTCCCACTACAGACTGGGATCATTCCCAGTCCAAACTGGATCCCCTGGCCTCCTCCCAGGACAGACTGGAAAAATTCCCAGTCCAAATTGGATCCCCTGGCCCCCTCCCAGGACAGACTGGGATCACTTCCAGTCCAGACTGGATCCCCTGGCCCCCTCCCAGGACAGACTGCGATCATTCCCCGTCCAAAATGGATCCCATGCCCCCCTCCCAGGACAGACTGGGATCACTCCCAGTCCAAACTGGATCCCCGGGCCGCCTTCCAGGACAGACTGGGATCATTCCCAGTCCTAACAGGATACCCTGGCCCCCTCCCAGGACAGACTGGGACTTTCGCAGTCCAACCTGGATCCCCTGGCCCCCTCCCAGGATAGACTGGGCCCTATCCCAGTCGAAATTGGATCCCCTGGCCTCCTCCCAGGACAGACTGGGATCATTCCCAGTCCAAACTGGATTCCCTGGCCTCCTCCCAGGACAGATTGGGCCCTGTCCCAGTCCAAACTGGATCCCCTGGCCCCCTCCCAGAACACACTGGTGTCATTCCCAGTCCAAACTGAATCCCCTGGCCCCTCCCAGTTAAGACTGGGATAATTCGCAGCCCATAGTGGATCCACTGGCCCCCTCCCAGGACAGGGTGGGCACTGTCCCAGTCCAAACTGGATCCCCTGGCCCCTCCCAGGACAGACTGGGATCATTCCCAGTCCAAACTGGATCCCCTGGCCCCATCCCAGGACAGGCTGGTCCCTGTCCCAGTCCAAACTGGATCCCCTGGCCCCCTCCCAGGACAGACTGGGATCACTCCCAGTCCAGACTGGATCCCCTGGCCCCCTCCCAGGACAGACGGGGATCATTCCCAGTCCAATGTGGATCCCCTGGCCTCCTCTCACTACAGACTGGGCCCTGTCCCAGTCCAATCTGGATTCCCTGGCCCCCTCCCACTACAGACTGGGATAATTCCCAGTCCAAACTGGATCCCCTGGCCTCCTCCCAGGACAGACTGGAAAAATTCCCAGTCCAAACTGGATCCCCTGGCCCCCTCCCAGGACAGACTGGGATCACTCCCAGTCCAAACTGGATCCCCTAACCCCCTCTCAGGAAAGACTGTGCCCTGTCCCAGTCGAAACTGGATCCGCTGTCCCCTCCCAGTTAAGACTGGGATAATTCCCAGGCCAAAGTGTATCCCCTGGCCCCCTCCCAGGACAGACTGGGCCCTGTCCCAGTCCAACCTGGGTCGCCTGGCCCACTCCCAGGACAGACTGAGCCCTGTCCCAGTCCAACCTGGATCCCCTGGCCCCCTCCCAGGACAGACTGGGCCCTTTCCCAGTCCAAACTGGATCCCCTGGCCACCTCCCAGGACAGACTGGGATCATTCCCAGTCCAAACTGGATTCCCTGGCCACCTCCCAGGACAGATTGGGCCCTGTCCCAGTCCAACCTGGACCCCTGGCCCCCTCCCAGGACAGACTGGGCCCTGTCCCAGTCCAACCTGGATCCCCTGGCCCCCTCCCAGGACAGATTGGGCCCTGTCCCAGTCCAACCTGGATCCCCTGGCCCCTTCCCAGAACAGACTGGGACCTCTCCCATTCCAAACTGGATCCCCTGGCCCCCTCCCAGGACCAAATGGGGTCATTCCCAGTCCAAACTGGATCCCCTGGCCCCCTCCCAGGACAAAGTGGGATCATTCCCAGTCCAAATGGATCCCCTGGCTCCCTACCAGGACAGACTGGGATCATTCCCAGTCCAAACCGGATCCCCTGGCCCCCTCCCAGGACAGATGGGATAACTTCCAGTCCAAACCGGACCCCTGGCCCCCTCCCAGGACAGAATGGGGTCATTCCCAGTCCAAACTGGATCCCCTGTCCCCATCCCATGACAGACTGGGCCCTGTGCCAGTCCAAACTGGATACCCTGTCCCCTCCCACTTAAGACTGGGATAATTCCCAGGCCAAAGTGTATCCCCTGGCCCCCTCCCAGGACAGACTGGGCCCTGTCCCAGTTCAACCTGTATCCCCTGGCCCCCTCCCAGGACCAAATGGGGTCATTCCCAGTCCAAAGTGGATCCCCTGGCCCGCTCCCAGGACAAACTGGGATCATTCCCAGCCCAAACTGGATCCCCTGGCCCGCTCCCAGGATAGAACGGGGTCATTCCCAGTCCAAGCTGGATCCCCTGGCCCCATCCCAGGACAGACTGGGCCCTGTCCCAGTCGAAACTGGATCCCCTGTCCCCTCCCAGGACAGACTGGGATAATTCCCAGTCCAAAATGGAACCCCTGGTCGCCTCCCAGGACAGACTGGGCCCTGTCCCAGTACAAATTGGATCCCCTGGCCCCCTCCCAGGACAGAGTGGGATCATTCCCATTCCAAACTGGATCCCCTGGCCCCCTCCCAGGACCAAATAGGATCATTCCCAGTCCAGAGTGTATCCCCTGGCCCCCTCCCAGGACAGATTGGGCCCTGTCCCAGTCCAACCTGGATCCCCTGGCCCCCTTCCAGGACAGACTGGGCCCTGTCCCAGTCCAAACTGGTTCCCCTGGTGCCTTCCCAGAACAGAATGGGACCTCTCCCATTCCAAACTGGATCCCCTGGCCCCCTCCCAGGACCAAATGGGGTCATTCCCAGTCCAAACTGGATCCCCTGGCCCCCTCCCAGGACAAAGTGGGATCATTCCCAGTCCAAATGGATCCCCTGGCCCCCTACCAGGACAGACTGGGATCATTCCCAGTCCAAACTGGATCCCCTGGCCCCCTCCCAGGACAAAGTGGGATCATTCCCAGTCCAAATGGATCCCCTGGCCCCCTACCAGGACAGACTGGGATCATTCCCAGTCCAAACTGCATCCCCTGGCCCCCTCCCAGGACAGATGGGATAACTTCCAGTTCAAACCGGACCCCTGGCCCCCTCCCAGGACAGACTGGGCCCTGTCCCAGTCCAAACAGGATCCCCTGGCCCCCTCCCAGGACAAAGTGGGATCATTCCCAGTCCAAATGGATCCCCTGGCCCCCTCCCAGGACAGACTGGGATCATTCCCAGTCCAAACTGGATCCCCTGGCCCCCTCCCAGGACCGACTGGGCCCTTTCCCAGTCCAAACCTGATCCCCTGGCCCCCTCCCAGGACAGACTGGGATCATTCCCAGTCCAAACTGGATCCCCTGGCCCCCTCCCAGGACAGACTGAGCCCTGTCCCAGTCCAACCTGGATCCCCTGGCCCCCTCCCAGGATAGACTGGGCCCTGTCCCAATCCAAACTGGATCCCCTGGCCCCCTCCCAGGACCAAATGGGGTCATTCCCAGTCCAAACTGGATCCCCTGGCCCCCTCCAAGGACAGACTGGGATCATTCCCTGTCCAATGTGGATGCCCTGGCCTCCTCTCACTACAGACTGGGCCCTTTCCCAGTCCAAACTGGATCCCCTGGCCGCCTCCCAGGACAGGCTGGGATCATTCCCAGTCCTAACAGGATACCCTGGCACCCTCCCAGGTCAGACTGGGATCATTCCCAGTCCAACCTGGATCACCTGGCCCACTCCCAGAACAGACTGGGACTTTCCCAGTCCAACCTGGATCCCCTGGCCCCCTCCCAGGACAGACTGGGTCCTCTCCCAGTCGAAACTGGATCCCCTGGCCCCCTCCCAGGAAAGAATGGGGTCATTCCCAGTCCAAACTGGATCCCCTAACCCCCTCTCAGGAAAGACTGTGCCCTGTCCCAGTCGAAACTGGATGCCCTGTCCCCTCCCAGTTAAGACTGGGATAATTCCCAGGCCAAAGTGTATCCCCTGGCCCCCTCCCAGGACAGACTGGGCCCTGTCCCAGTGCAACCTGGATCCCCTGGCCCCCTCCCAGGACAGACTGAGCCCTGTCCCAGTCCAAACTGGATCCCCTGGCCCCCTCCCAGGATAAAGTGGGATCATTCCCAGTCCAAACTGGATCCCCTGGCCCGCTCCCAGGACAGATGGGATAACTTCCAGTCCAAACTGGATCCCCTGGCCCCGTCCCAGGACAGAATGGGGTCATTCCCATTGCAAGCTGGATCCCCTGGCCCCATGCCATGTCAGACTGGGCCCTGTCCCAGTCGAAACTGGATCCCCTGTCCCCTCCCTGTTAAGACTGGGATAATTCCCAGTCCAAAGTGGAACCCCTGGCCCCCTCCCAGGACAGACTGGGCCCTGTCCCAGTCCAAACTGGATCCCCTGGCCCTCTCCCAGGACACACTGGGCCCTTTCCCAGTCCAAACTGGATCCCCTGGCCCCCTCTCAGGACAGGCTGGGACCATTCCCAGTCCTAACAGGATACCCTGGCCCCCTCCCAGGACAGACTGGGCCCTGTCCCAGTCCAAACTGGATCCCCTGGCCCCCTCCCAGGACCAAATAGGATCATTCCCAGTCCAGAGTGCATCCCCTGGCCCCCTCCCAGGACAGATTGGGCCCTGTCCCAGTCCAACCTGGATCCCCTGGCCCCCTCCCAGAACACACTGGTGTCATTCCCAGTCCAAACTGGATCCCCTGGCCCCTCCCACTTAAGACTGGGATAATTTGCAGTCCATAGTGGATCCCCTGGCCCCCTCCCAGGACAGACTGGGATCATTCCCAGTCCAAACTGGATCCCCTGGCCCCATCGCAGGACAGGCTGGTCCCTGTCCCAGTCCAAACTGGATCCCCTGGCCCCCTCCCAGGACAGACTGGGATCACTCCCAGTCCAGACTGGATCCCCTGGCCCCCTCCCAGGACAGACTGGGATCATTCCCAGTCCAATGTGGATCCCCTGGCCTCCTGTCACTACAGACTGGGCCCTGTCCCAGTCCAATCTGGATCACCTGGCCCTGTCCCAGGACAGTCTGGGATCATTCCCAGTCCAAACTGGATCCCCTGGCCCCCTCCCAGGACACACTGGGATCATTCCCAGTCCAATGTGGATGCCCTGGCCTCCTCTCACTACAGACTGGGCCCTGTCCCAGTCCAATCTGGATTCCCTGGCCCCCTCCCACTACAGACTGGGATAATTCCCACTCCAATCTGGATCCCCTGGCCTCCTCCCAGGACAGACTGGAAAAATTCCCAGTCCAAATTGGATCCCCTGGCCCCGTCCCAGGACAGACTGGGATCACTCCCAGTCCAGACTGGATCCCCTGGCCCCCTCCAAGGACAGACTGCGATCATTCCGCGTCCAAAATGGATCCCATGGCCCCCTCCCAGGACAGACTGGGCCCTGTCCCAGTCCAAAGTGGAACCCCTGGCCACCTCCCAGGACAGACTGGGCCCTGTCCCAGTTCAACCTGGATCCCCTGGCCCCCTCCCAGGACAGACTGGGCCCTGTCCCTGTCCAAACTGGACCCCCTGGACCCCTCCCAGGACAGACTGGGCCTTCTCACAGTCGAAACTGGATCACCTGGCCCCATCCCAGGACAGACTAGGATCATTCCCAGTCCAATGTGGATCCCCTGGCCCCGTCCCAGGACAGACTGGGCCCTGTCCCAGTCGAAACGGGATCCCCTGGCCCCCTCCCAGGACACACTGGGATCATTCCCAGTCCAATGTGGATGCCCTGGCCTCCTCTCACTACAGACTGGGCCCTGTCCCAGTCCAATCTGGATTCCCTGGCCCCCTCCCACTACAGACTGGGATAATTCCCAGTCCAACCTGGATCCCCTGGCCTCCTCTCACTACAGACTGGGCCCTGTCCCAGTCCAATCTGGATTCCCTGGCCTCCTCCCAGGACAGACTGGGATCATTCCCAGTCCAGACTGGATCCCCTGGCCCTCTCCCAGTGCAGAGTAGGATAATTCCCAGTCCAAACTGGATCCCCTGGCCCCCTCCCAGGACAGACTGGGCCCTTTCCCAGTCCAAACTGGATCCCCTGTCCCCTCCCTGTTAAGACTGGGATAATTACCAGTCCAAAGTGGAACCCCTGGTCGCCTCCCAGGACAGACTGGGCCCTGTCCCAGTACAAACTGGATCCCCTGGCCCCCTCTCAGGACAGGCTGGGATCATTCCCAGTCCAATGTGGATGCCCTGGCCTCCTCTCACTACAGACTGGGCCCTGTCGCAGTCCAATCTGGATTCCCTGGCCCCCTCCCACTACAGACTGGGATAATTCCCAGTCCAATCTGGATCCCCTGGCCTCCTCCCAGGACAGACTGGAAAAATTCCCAGTCCAAACTGGATCCCCTGGCCCCCTCCCAGGACAGACTGGGATCACTCCCCAGTCCAGACTGGATCCCCTGGCCCCTTCCCAGGACAGACTGCGATCATTCCCCATCCAAAATGGATCCCATGGCCCCCTCCCAGGACAGACTGGGCCCTGTCCCAGTCCAAAGTGGAACCTCTGCCACCTCCCAGGACAGACTGGGCCCTGTCCCAGTCCAACCTGGATCCCCTGGCCCCCTCCCAGGACAGACTGGGCCCTGTCCCAGTCCAAACTGGATCCCCTGGCCCCCTGCCTGGACCAAACGGGGACATTCCCATTCCAAACTGGATTCCCTGGCCCCCTCCCAGTACCAAATGGGGTCATTCCCATTCCAAACTGGATCCCCTGGTCCCCTCCCAGGACCAAATAGGATCATTCCCAGTCCAGAGTGGATCCCCTGGCCCCCTCCCAGGACAGATTGGGCCCTGTCCCAGTCCAACCTGGATCCCCTGGCCCCTTCCCAGAACAGACTGGGACCTCTCCCATTCCAAACTGGATCCCCTGGCCCCCTCCCAGGACAAAGTGGGATCATTCCCAGTCCAAATGGATCCCCTGGCCCTCTACCAGGACAGACTGGGATCATTCCCAGTCCAAACTGGATCCCCTGGCCCCCTCCCAGGACAGACTGGGATCATTCCCAGTCCAAACTGGATCCCCTGGCCCCCTCCCAGGACAGATGGGATAACTTCCAGTCCAAACTGGACCCCTGGCCCCCTCCCAGGACAGAATGGGGTCATTCCCAGTCCAAACTGGATCCCCTGTCCCCGTCCCATGACAGACTGGGCCCTGTGCCAGTCCAAACTGGATACCCTGTCCCCTCCCAGTTAAGACTGGGATAATTCCCAGGCCAAAGTATAACCCCTGGCCCCCTCCCAGGACAGACTGGGATCATTCCCAGTCCAAACTGGATCCCCTGGCCCCCTCCCAGGACAGACTGGGATCATTCCCAGTCCAAACTGGATCCCCTGGCCCCCTCCCAGGACAGACTGAGCCCTGTCCCAGTCCAACCTGGATCCCCTGGCCCCCTCCCAGGATAGACTGGGCCCTGTCCCAATCCAAAGTGGATCCCCTGGCCCCCTCCCAGGACAGACTGGAATCATTCCCAGTCCAAAGTGGATCCCCTGGCCCTCTCCCAGTGCAGAGTAGGATAATTCCCAGTCCAAACTGGATCCCGTGGCCCCCTCCCAGGACAGACTGGGCCCTTTCCCAGTCCAAACTGGATCCTCTGGCCGCCTCCCAGGACAGGCTGGGATCATTCCCAGTCCTAACAGGATACCCTGGCACCCTCCCAGGTCAGACTGGGATCATTCCCAGTCCAACCTGGATCACCTGGCCCCCTCCCACTACAGACTGGGACTTTCCCAGTCCAAACTGGATCCCCTGGCCCCCTCCCAGGACAGACTGGGTCATCTCCCAGTCGAATCTGGATCCCCTGGCCCTGTCCCAGGACAGTCTGGGATCATTCTCAGTCCAAACTGGATCCCCTGGCCCCCTCCCAGGACACACTGGGATCATTCCCTGTCCAATGTGGATCCCCTGGCCTCCTCTCACTACAGACTGGGCCCTGTCCCAGTCCAATCTGGATTCCCTGGCCCCCTCCCACTACAGACTGGGATAATTCCCAGTCCAAAGTGGATCCCCTGGCCTGCTCCCAAGACAGACTGGAAAAATTCCCAGTCCAGACTGGATCCCCTGGCCCCCTCCCAGGACAAAGTGGGATCATTCCCAGTCCAAACTGGATCCCCTGGCCCGCTCCCAGGACAGATGGGATAACTTCCAGTCCAAACTGGATCCCCTGGCCCCGTCCCAGGACAGAATGGGGTCATTCCCAGTCCAAGCTGGATCCCCTGGCCCCATGCCATGTCAGACTGGGCCCTGTCCCAGTCCAAACTGGATCCCCTGTCCCCTCCCTGTTAAGACTGGGATAATTCCCAGTCCAAAGTGGAACCCCTGGTCACCTCCCAGGACAGACTGGGCCCTGTCCCAGTACAAACTGGATCCCCTGGCCCCCTCCCAGGACAGACTGGGATCATTCCCAGTCCAGACTGGATCCCCTGGCCCTCTCCCAGTGCAGAGTAGGATAATTCCCAGTCCAAACTGGATCCCCTGGCCCCCTCCCAGGACAGACTGGGCCCTTTCCCAGTCCAAACTGGATCCCCTGTCCCCTCCCTGTTAAGACTGGGATAATTCCCAGTCCAAAGTGGAACCCCTGGTCGCCTCCCAGGACAGACTGGGCCCTGTCCCAGTACAAACTGGATCCCCTGGCCCCCTCTCAGGACAGGCTGGGATCATTCCCAGTCCAAACTAGATCCCCTGGCCCCCTCCCAGGACAGACTGGGACTTTCCCAGTCCAACCTGGATCCCCTGGCCCACTCCCAGGACACACTGGGATCATTCCCAGTCCAATGTGGATGCCCTGGCCTCCTCTCACTACAGACTGGGCCCTGTCGCAGTCCAATCTGCATTCCCTGGCCCCCTCCCACTACAGACTGGGATAAATCCCAGTCCAAACTGGATCCCCTGGCCTCCTCCCAGGACAGACTGGAAAAATTCCCAGTCCAAATTGGATCCCCTGGCCCCGTCCCAGGACAGACTGGGATCACTCCCAGTCCAGACTGGATCCCCTGGCCCCTTCCCAGGACAGACTGCGATCATTCCCCATCCAAAATGGATCCCATGGCCCCCTCCCAGGACAGACTGGGCCCTGTCCCAGTCCAAAGTGGAACCTCTGCCACCTCCCAGGACAGACTGGGCCCTGTCCCAGTTCAACCTGGATCCCCTGGCCCCCTCCCAGGACAGACTGGGCCCTGTCCCAATCCAAACTGGATTCCCTGGCCCCCTCCCAGGACCAAATGGGGTCATTCCCAGTCCAAAGTGGATCCCCTGGCCGCCTCCCAGGACAGGCTGGGATCATTCCCAGTCCTAACAGGATACCCTGGCACCCTCCCAGGTCAGACTGGGATCATTCCCAGTCCAACCTGGATCACCTGGCCCACTCCCAGAACAGACTGGGACTTTCCCAGTCCAACCTGGATCCCCTGGCCCCCTCCCAGGACAGACTGGGTCCTCTCCCAGTCGAAACTGGATCCCCTAGCCCCCTCCCAGGAAAGAATGGGGTCATTCCCAGTCCAAACTGGATCCCCTAACCCCCTCTCAGGAAAGACTGTGCCCTGTCCCAGTCGAAACTGGATCCCCTGTCCCCTCCCAGTTAAGACTGGGATAATTCCCAGGCCAAAGTGTATCCCCTGGCCCCCTCCCAGGACAGACTGGGCCCTGTCCCAGTCCAACCTGGATCCCCTGGCCCCCTCCCAGGACAGACTGAGCCCTGTCCCAGTCCAAACTGGATTCCCTGGCCCCCTCCCAGAACACACTGGTGTCATTCCCAGTCCAAACTGGATCCCCTGGCCCCCTCCCAGGACACACTGGGATCATTCCCAGTCCAATGTGGATGCCCTGGCCCCCTCCCACTACAGACTGGGATAATTCCCAGTCCAAACTGGATCCCCTGGCCCCCTCCCAGGACAGACTGGGATCATTCCCATTCCAAACTGGATCCCCTGGCCCTCTCCCAGTGCAGAGTAGGATAATTCCCAGTCCAAACTGGATCCCCTGGCCCCCTCCCAGGACGGACTGGGCCCTTTCCCAGTCCAAACTGGATCCCCTGGCCCCCTCCCAGGACAGACTGGGCCCTTTCCCAGTCCAAACTGGATCCCCTGGCCCCCTCCCAGGACAGACTGGGATCATCCCCAGTCCTAACAGGATCCCCTGGCCCCCTCCCAGGACAGAATGGGATCATTCCCAGTCCAATGTGGATGCCCTGGCCTCCTCTCACTACAGACTGGGCCCTGTCCCAGTCCAATCTGGATTCCCTGGCCCCCTCCCACTACAGACTGGGATAATTCCCAGTCCAATCTGGATCCCCTGGCCTCCTCCCAGGACAGACTGGAAAAATTCCCAGTCCAAACTGGATCCCCTGGCCCCCTCCCAGGACAGACTGGGATCACTCCCAGTCCAGACTGGATCCCCTGGCCCCCTCCCAGGACAGAGTGGGATCATTCCCCGTCCAAAATGGATCCCATGGCCCCCTCCCAGGACAGAGTGGGCCCTGTCCGATTCCAAACTGGATCCCCTGGCCCCCTCCCAGGACCAAATAGGATCATTCCCAGTCCAGAGTGCATCCCCTGGCCCCCTCCCAGGACAGATTGGGCCCTGTCCCAGTCCAACCTGGATCCCCTGGCCCCCTCCCAGAACACACTGGTGTCATTCCCAGTCCAAACTGGATCCCCTGGCCCCTCCCACTTAAGACTGGGATAATTTGCAGTCCATAGTGGATCCCCTGGCCCCCTCCCAGGACAGACTGGGATCATTCCCAGTCCAAACTGGATCCCCTGGCCCCATCGCAGGACAGGCTGGTCCCTGTCCCAGTCCAAACTGGATCCCCTGGCCCCCTCCCAGGACAGACTGGGATCACTCCCAGTCCAGACTGGATCCCCTGGCCCCCTCCCAGGACAGACTGGGATCATTCCCAGTCCAATGTGGATCCCCTGGCCTCCTGTCACTACAGACTGGGCCCTGTCCCAGTCCAATCTGGATCACCTGGCCCTGTCCCAGGACAGTCTGGGATCATTCCCAGTCCAAACTGGATCCCCTGGCCCCCTCCCAGGACACACTGGGATCATTCCCAGTCCAATGTGGATGCCCTGGCCTCCTCTCACTACAGACTGGGCCCTGTCCCAGTCCAATCTGGATTCCCTGGCCCCCTCCCACTACAGACTGGGATAATTCCCACTCCAATCTGGATCCCCTGGCCTCCTCCCAGGACAGACTGGAAAAATTCCCAGTCCAAATTGGATCCCCTGGCCCCGTCCCAGGACAGACTGGGATCACTCCCAGTCCAGACTGGATCCCCTGGCCCCCTCCAAGGACAGACTGCGATCATTCCGCGTCCAAAATGGATCCCATGGCCCCCTCCCAGGACAGACTGGGCCCTGTCCCAGTCCAAAGTGGAACCCCTGGCCACCTCCCAGGACAGACTGGGCCCTGTCCCAGTTCAACCTGGATCCCCTGGCCCCCTCCCAGGACAGACTGGGCCCTGTCCCTGTCCAAACTGGACCCCCTGGACCCCTCCCAGGACAGACTGGGCCTTCTCACAGTCGAAACTGGATCACCTGGCCCCATCCCAGGACAGACTAGGATCATTCCCAGTCCAATGTGGATCCCCTGGCCCCGTCCCAGGACAGACTGGGCCCTGTCCCAGTCGAAACGGGATCCCCTGGCCCCCTCCCAGGACACACTGGGATCATTCCCAGTCCAATGTGGATGCCCTGGCCTCCTCTCACTACAGACTGGGCCCTGTCCCAGTCCAATCTGGATTCCCTGGCCCCCTCCCACTACAGACTGGGATAATTCCCAGTCCAACCTGGATCCCCTGGCCTCCTCTCACTACAGACTGGGCCCTGTCCCAGTCCAATCTGGATTCCCTGGCCTCCTCCCAGGACAGACTGGGATCATTCCCAGTCCAGACTGGATCCCCTGGCCCTCTCCCAGTGCAGAGTAGGATAATTCCCAGTCCAAACTGGATCCCCTGGCCCCCTCCCAGGACAGACTGGGCCCTTTCCCAGTCCAAACTGGATCCCCTGTCCCCTCCCTGTTAAGACTGGGATAATTACCAGTCCAAAGTGGAACCCCTGGTCGCCTCCCAGGACAGACTGGGCCCTGTCCCAGTACAAACTGGATCCCCTGGCCCCCTCTCAGGACAGGCTGGGATCATTCCCAGTCCAATGTGGATGCCCTGGCCTCCTCTCACTACAGACTGGGCCCTGTCGCAGTCCAATCTGGATTCCCTGGCCCCCTCCCACTACAGACTGGGATAATTCCCAGTCCAATCTGGATCCCCTGGCCTCCTCCCAGGACAGACTGGAAAAATTCCCAGTCCAAATTGGATCCCCTGGCCCCGTCCCAAGACAGACTGGGATCACTCCCAGTCCAGACTGGATCCCCTGGCCCCTTCCCAGGACAGACTGCGATCATTCCCCATCCAAAATGGATCCCATGGCCCCCTCCCAGGACAGACTGGGCCCTGTCCCAGTCCAAAGTGGAACCTCTGCCACCTCCCAGGACAGACTGGGCCCTGTCCCAGTCCAACCTGGATCCCCTGGCCCCCTCCCAGGACAGACTGGGCCCTGTCCCAGTCCAAACTGGATCCCCTGGCCCCCTGCCTGGACCAAACGGGGACATTCCCATTCCAAACTGGATTCCCTGGCCCCCTCCCAGTACCAAATGGGGTCATTCCCATTCCAAACTGGATCCCCTGGTCCCCTCCCAGGACCAAATAGGATCATTCCCAGTCCAGAGTGGATCCCCTGGCCCCCTCCCAGGACAGATTGGGCCCTGTCCCAGTCCAACCTGGATCCCCTGGCCCCTTCCCAGAACAGACTGGGACCTCTCCCATTCCAAACTGGATCCCCTGGCCCCCTCCCAGGACAAAGTGGGATCATTCCCAGTCCAAATGGATCCCCTGGCCCTCTACCAGGACAGACTGGGATCATTCCCAGTCCAAACTGGATCCCCTGGCCCCCTCCCAGGACAGACTGGGATCATTCCCAGTCCAAACTGGATCCCCTGGCCCCCTCCCAGGACAGATGGGATAACTTCCAGTCCAAACTGGACCCCTGGCCCCCTCCCAGGACAGAATGGGGTCATTCCCAGTCCAAACTGGATCCCCTGTCCCCGTCCCATGACAGACTGGGCCCTGTGCCAGTCCAAACTGGATACCCTGTCCCCTCCCAGTTAAGACTGGGATAATTCCCAGGCCAAAGTATAACCCCTGGCCCCCTCCCAGGACAGACTGGGATCATTCCCAGTCCAAACTGGATCCCCTGGCCCCCTCCCAGGACAGACTGGGATCATTCCCAGTCCAAACTGGATCCCCTGGCCCCCTCCCAGGACAGACTGGGATCATTCCCAGTCCAAACTGGATCCCCTGGCCCCCTCCCAGGACAGACTGAGCCCTGTCCCAGTCCAACCTGGATCCCCTGGCCCCCTCCCAGGATAGACTGGGCCCTGTCCCAATCCAAAGTGGATCCCCTGGCCCCCTCCCAGGACAGACTGGAATCATTCCCAGTCCAAAGTGGATCCCCTGGCCCTCTCCCAGTGCAGAGTAGGATAATTCCCAGTCCAAACTGGATCCCGTGGCCCCCTCCCAGGACAGACTGGGCCCTTTCCCAGTCCAAACTGGATCCTCTGGCCGCCTCCCAGGACAGGCTGGGATCATTCCCAGTCCTAACAGGATACCCTGGCACCCTCCCAGGTCAGACTGGGATCATTACCAGTCCAACCTGGATCACCTGGCCCCCTCCCACTACAGACTGGGACTTTCCCAGTCCAAACTGGATCCCCTGGCCCCCTCCCAGGACAGACTGGGTCATCTCCCAGTCGAATCTGGATCCCCTGGCCCTGTCCCAGGACAGTCTGGGATCATTCTCAGTCCAAACTGGATCCCCTGGCCCCCTCCCAGGACACACTGGGATCATTCCCTGTCCAATGTGGATCCCCTGGCCTCCTCTCACTACAGACTGGGCCCTGTCCCAGTCCAATCTGGATTCCCTGGCCCCCTCCCACTACAGACTGGGATAATTCCCAGTCCAAAGTGGATCCCCTGGCCTGCTCCCAAGACAGACTGGAAAAATTCCCAGTCCAGACTGGATCCCCTGGCCCCCTCCCAGGACAAAGTGGGATCATTCCCAGTCCAAACTGGATCCCCTGGCCCGCTCCCAGGACAGATGGGATAACTTCCAGTCCAAACTGGATCCCCTGGCCCCGTCCCAGGACAGAATGGGGTCATTCCCAGTCCAAGCTGGATCCCCTGGCCCCATGCCATGTCAGACTGGGCCCTGTCCCAGTCCAAACTGGATCCCCTGTCCCCTCCCTGTTAAGACTGGGATAATTCCCAGTCCAAAGTGGAACCCCTGGTCACCTCCCAGGACAGACTGGGCCCTGTCCCAGTACAAACTGGATCCCCTGGCCCCCTCCCAGGACAGACTGGGATCATTCCCAGTCCAGACTGGATCCCCTGGCCCTCTCCCAGTGCAGAGTAGGATAATTCCCAGTCCAAACTGGATCCCCTGGCCCCCTCCCAGGACAGACTGGGCCCTTTCCCAGTCCATCCCTGTTAAGACTGGGATAATTCCCAGTCCAAAGTGGAACCCCTGGTCGCCTCCCAGGACAGACTGGGCCCTGTCCCAGTACAAACTGGATCCCCTGGCCCCCTCTCAGGACAGGCTGGGATCATTCCCAGTCCAAACTAGATCCCCTGGCCCCCTCCCAGGACAGACTGGGACTTTCCCAGTCCAACCTGGATCCCCTGGCCCACTCCCAGGACACACTGGGATCATTCCCAGTCCAATGTGGATGCCCTGGCCTCCTCTCACTACAGACTGGGCCCTGTCGCAGTCCAATCTGCATTCCCTGGCCCCCTCCCACTACAGACTGGGATAAATCCCAGTCCAAACTGGATCCCCTGGCCTCCTCCCAGGACAGACTGGAAAAATTCCCAGTCCAAATTGGATCCCCTGGCCCCGTCCCAGGACAGACTGGGATCACTCCCAGTCCAGACTGGATCCCCTGGCCCCTTCCCAGGACAGACTGCGATCATTCCCCATCCAAAATGGATCCCATGGCCCCCTCCCAGGACAGACTGGGCCCTGTCCCACTCCAAAGTGGAACCTCTGCCACCTCCCAGGACAGACTGGGCCCTGTCCCAGTTCAACCTGGATCCCCTGGCCCCCTCCCAGGACAGACTGGGCCCTGTCCCAATCCAAACTGGATTCCCTGGCCCCCTCCCAGGACCAAATGGGGTCATTCCCAGTCCAAAGTGGATCCCCTGGCCGCCTCCCAGGACAGGCTGGGATCATTCCCAGTCCTAACAGGATACCCTGGCACCCTCCCAGGTCAGACTGGGATCATTCCCAGTCCAACCTGGATCACCTGGCCCACTCCCAGAACAGACTGGGACTTTCCCAGTCCAACCTGGATCCCCTGGCCCCCTCCCAGGACAGACTGGGTCCTCTCCCAGTCGAAACTGGATCCCCTAGCCCCCTCCCAGGAAAGAATGGGGTCATTCCCAGTCCAAACTGGATCCCCTAACCCCCTCTCAGGAAAGACTGTGCCCTGTCCCAGTCGAAACTGGATCCCCTGTCCCCTCCCAGTTAAGACTGGGATAATTCCCAGGCCAAAGTGTATCCCCTGGCCCCCTCCCAGGACAGACTGGGCCCTGTCCCAGTCCAACCTGGATCCCCTGGCCCCCTCCCAGGACAGACTGAGCCCTGTCCCAGTCCAAACTGGATTCCCTGGCCCCCTCCCAGAACACACTGGTGTCATTCCCAGTCCAAACTGGATCCCCTGGCCCCCTCCCAGGACACACTGGGATCATTCCCAGTCCAATGTGGATGCCCTGGCCCCCTCCCACTACAGACTGGGATAATTCCCAGTCCAAACTGGATCCCCTGGCCCCCTCCCAGGACAGACTGGGATCATTCCCATTCCAAACTGGATCCCCTGGCCCTCTCCCAGTGCAGAGTAGGATAATTCCCAGTCCAAACTGGATCCCCTGGCCCCCTCCCAGGACAGACTGGGATCATTCCCAGTCCAAACTGGATCCCCTGGCCCCCTCCCAGGACAGACTGGGCCCTTTCCCAGTCCAAACTGGATCCCCTGGCCCCCTCCCAGGACAGACTGGGATCATCCCCAGTCCTAACAGGATCCCCTGGCCCCCTCCCAGGACAGAATGGGATCATTCCCAGTCCAATGTGGATGCCCTGGCCTCCTCTCACTACAGACTGGGCCCTGTCCCAGTCCAATCTGGATTCCCTGGCCCCCTCCCACTACAGACTGGGATAATTCCCAGTCCAATCTGGATCCCCTGGCCTCCTCCCAGGACAGACTGGAAAAATTCCCAGTCCAAACTGGATCCCCTGGCCCCCTCCCAGGACAGACTGGGATCACTCCCAGTCCAGACTGGATCCCCTGGCCCCCTCCCAGGACAGAGTGGGATCATTCCCCGTCCAAAATGGATCCCATGGCCCCCTCCCAGGACAGAGTGGGCCCTGTCCGATTCCAAACTGGATCCCCTGGCCCCCTCCCAGGACCAAATAGGATCATTCCCAGTCCAGAGTGGATCCCCTGGCCCCCTCCCAAGACAGACTGGGCCCTGTCCCAGTCCAAACTGGTTCCCCTGGCCCCTTCCCAGAACAGACTGGGATCACTCCCAGTCCAGACTGGATCCCCTGGCCCCCTCCCAGGACCAAATGGGGTCATTCCCAGTCCAAACTGGATCCCCTGGCCCCCTCCCAGGACCAAATAGGATCATTCCCAGTCCAGAGTGCATCCCCTGGCCCCCTCCCAGGACAGATTGGGCCCTGTCCCAGTCCAACCTGGATCCCCTGGCCCCCTCCCAGAACACACTGGTGTCATTCCCAGTCCAAACTGGATCCCCTGGCCCCTCCCACTTAAGACTGGGATAATTTGCAGTCCATAGTGGATCCCCTGGCCCCCTCCCAGGACAGACTGGGATCATTCCCAGTCCAAACTGGATCCCCTGGCCCCATCGCAGGACAGGCTGGTCCCTGTCCCAGTCCAAACTGGATCCCCTGGCCCCCTCCCAGGACAGACTGGGATCACTCCCAGTCCAGACTGGATCCCCTGGCCCCCTCCCAGGACAGACTGGGATCATTCCCAGTCCAATGTGGATCCCCTGGCCTCCTGTCACTACAGACTGGGCCCTGTCCCAGTCCAATCTGGATCACCTGGCCCTGTCCCAGGACAGTCTGGGATCATTCCCAGTCCAAACTGGATCCCCTGGCCCCCTCCCAGGACACACTGGGATCATTCCCAGTCCAATGTGGATGCCCTGGCCTCCTCTCACTACAGACTGGGCCCTGTCCCAGTCCAATCTGGATTCCCTGGCCCCCTCCCACTACAGACTGGGATAATTCCCACTCCAATCTGGATCCCCTGGCCTCCTCCCAGGACAGACTGGAAAAATTCCCAGTCCAAATTGGATCCCCTGGCCCCGTCCCAGGACAGACTGGGATCACTCCAGTCCAGACTGGATCCCCTGGCCCCCTCCAAGGACAGACTGCGATCATTCCGCGTCCAAAATGGATCCCATGGCCCCCTCCCAGGACAGACTGGGCCCTGTCCCAGTCCAAAGTGGAACCCCTGGCCACCTCCCAGGACAGACTGGGCCCTGTCCCAGTTCAACCTGGATCCCCTGGCCCCCTCCCAGGACAGACTGGGCCCTGTCCCTGTCCAAACTGGATCCCCTGGCCCCCTCCCAGGACCAAATAGGATCATTCCCAGTCCAGAGTGTATACCCTGGCCCCCTCCCAGGACAGACTGGGCCCTGTTCCAGTCCAACCTGGATCCCCTGGCCCCCTCCCAGGACAGACTGGGATCACTCCCAGTCCAGACTTGATCCCCTGGCCCCCTCCCAGGACAGACTGCGATCATTCCCAGTCCAAAATGGATCCCATGGCCCCCTCCCAGGACAGACTGGGCCCTGTCCCAGTCCAAAGTGGAACCCCTGGCCACGTCCCAGGACAGACTGGGCCCTGTCCCAGTTCAACCTGGATCCCCTGGCCCCCTCCCAGGACAGACTGGGCCCTGTCCCAGTCCAAACTGGATCCCCTGGCCCCCTCCCAGGACCAAAAGGGGTCATTCCCAGTCCAAACTAGATTCCCTGGCCCCCTCCCAGTACCAAATGGGGTCATTCCCATTCCAAACTGGATCCCCTGGCCCCCTCCCAGGACCAAATAGGATCATTCCCAGTCCAGAGTGGATCCCCTGGCCCCCTCCCAGGACAGACTGGGCCCTGTCCCAGTCCAAACTGGTTCCCCTGGCCCCTTCCCAGAACAGACTGGGACCTCTCCCATTGAAAACTGGATCCCCTGGCCCCCTCCCAGGATCAAATGGGGTCATTCCCAGTCCAAACTGGATCCCCTGACCCCCTCCCAGGACAAACTGGGATCATTCCCCGTCCAAAATGGATCCCATGGCCCCCTCCCAAGACAGACTGGAAAAATTCCCAGTCCAGACTGGATCCCCTGGCCCCCTCCCACGACAGACTGCGATCATTCCCCGTCCAAAATGGATCCCATGGCCCCCTCCCAGGACAGACTGCTCCGTGTCCCTGTCCAAACTGGACCCCCTGGCCACCTCCCAGGACAGACTGGGCCTTCTCCCAGTCGAAACTGCATCCCCTGGCCCCATCCCAGGACAGACTGCCATCATTCCCAGTCCAAACTGGATCCCCTGGCCCGCTCCCAGGACAGATGGGATAACTTCCAGTCCAAACTGGATCCCCTGGCCCCCTCCCAGGACAGACTGGGCCCTTTCCCAGTCCAAACTGGATCCCCTGGCCCCCTCTCAGGACAGGCTGGGATCATTCCCAGTCCAAACTGGATCCCCTGGCCCCCTACCAGAACACACTGGTGTCATTCCCAGTCCAAACTAGATCCCCTGGCCCCCCCCAGGACAGACTGGGACTTTCCCAGTCAAACCTGTATCCCCTGGCCCACTCCCAGGACACACTGGGATCATTCCCAGTCCAATGTGGATGCCCTGGCCTCCTCTCACTATAGACTGGGCCCTGTCCCAGTCCAATCTGGATTCCCTGGCCCCCTCCCACTACAGACTGGGATAATTCCCAGTCCAATCTGGATCCCCTGGCCTCCTCCCAGGACAGACTGGGATCACTCCCAGTCCAGACTGGATCCCCTGGCCCCCTTCCAGGACAGTCTGCGATCATTCCGCATCCAAAATGGATCCCATGGCCCCCTCCCAGGACAGAGTGGGCCCTGTCCCAGTCCAAAATGGATCTCCTCGCCCCCACCCTGGACAGACTGTACCCTGTCCCAGTCTAAACTGCATCGCCTGGCCCTGTCCCAGGACAGACTGGGATCAATCCCAGTCCAAACTGGATACCCTGGCCCCCTCCCAGGACAGACTGGGATCATTCCCAGTCCAAACTGGGTCCCCTGGCCCCCTCCCAGGACAGACTGGAATCATTCCCAGTCCAAACTGGATCCCCTGGCCCTCTCCCAGTGCAGAGTAGGATAATTCCCAGTCCAAACTGGATCCCGTGGCCCCCTCCCAGGACAGACTGGGCCCTTTCCCAGTCCAAACTGGATCCTCTGTCCGCCTCCCAGGACAGGCTGGGATCATTCCCAGTCCTAACAGGATACCCTGGCACCCTCCCAGGTCAGACTGGGATCATTCCCAGTCCAACCTGGATCACCTGGCCCCCTCCCACTACAGACTGGGATAATTCCCAGTCCAAACTGGATCCCCTGGCCCCCTCCCAGGACAGACTGGGTCATCTCCCAGTCGAAACTGGATCCCCTGGCCCTGTCCCAGGACAGTCTGGGATCATTCTCAGTCCAAACTGGATCCCCTGGCCCCCTCCCAGGACACACTGGGATCATTCCCTGTCCAATGTGGATCCCCTGGCCTCCTCTCACTACAGACTGGGCCCTGTCCCAGTCCAATCTGGATTCCCTGGCCCCCTCCCACTACAGACTGGGATAATTCCCAGTC
The DNA here is from genome assembly GCF_030936135.1 of Gavia stellata. NCBI lineage: Eukaryota > Metazoa > Chordata > Aves > Gaviiformes > Gaviidae > Gavia > Gavia stellata. The sequence goes on along the minus strand of NW_026776696.1, from coordinate 50,397 downwards.
CAAAGTGGATCCCCTGGCCTGCTCCCAAGACAGACTGGAAAAATTCCCAGTCCAGACTGGATCCCCTGGCCCCCTCCCAGGACAAAGTGGGATCATTCCCAGTCCAAACTGGATCCCCTGGCCCGCTCCCAGGCCAGATGGGATAACTTCCAGTCCAAACTGGATCCCCTGGCCCCGTCCCAGGACAGAATGGGGTCATTCCCAGTCCAAGCTGGATCCCCTGTCCCCATCCCATGTCAGACTGGGCCCTGTCCCAGTCCAAACTGGATCCCCTGTCCCCTCCCTGTTAAGACTGGGATAATTCCCAGTCCAAAGTGGAACCCTGGTCACCTCCCAGGACAGACTGGGCCCTGTCCCAGTACAAACTGGATCCCCTGGCCCCCTCCCAGGACAGACTGGGATCATTCCCAGTCCAGACTGGATCCCCTGGCCCTCTCCCAGTGCAGAGTAGGATAATTCCCAGTCCAAACTGGATCCCCTGGCCCCCTCCCAGGACAGACTGGGCCCTTTCCCAGTCCAAACTGGATCCCCTGTCCCCTCCCTGTTAAGACTGGGATAATTCCCAGTCCAAAGTGGAACCCCTGGCCCCCTCCCAGGACAGACTGGGCCCTGTCCCAGTACAAACTGGATCCCCTGGCCCCCTCTCAGGACAGGCTGGGATCATTCCCAGTCCAAACTAGATCCCCTGGCCCCCTCCCAGGACAGACTGGGACTTTCCCAGTCCAACCTGGATCCCCTGGCCCACTCCCAGGACACACTGGGTCATTCCCAGTCCAATGTGGATGCCCTGGCCTCCTCTCACTACAGACTGGGCCCTGTTGCAGTCCAATCTGGATTCCCTGGCCCCCTCCCACTACAGACTGGGATAATTCCCAGTCCAATCTGGATCCCCTGGCCTCCTCCAGGACAGACTGGAAAAATTCCCAGTCCAAATTGGATCCCCTGGCCCCGTCCCAGGAGAGACTGGGATCACTCCCAGTCCAGACTGGATCCCCTGGCCCCCTCCAAGGACAGACTGCTATCATTCCGCGTCCAAAATGGATCCCATGGCCCCCTCCCAGGACAGACTGGGCCCTGCCCAGGTCCAAAGTGGAACCCCTGGCCACCTCCCAGGACAGACTGGGCCCTGTCCCAGTTCAACCTGGATCCCCTGGCCCCCTCCCAGGACAGACTGGGCCCTGTCCCAGTCCAAACTGGATCCCCTGGCCGCCTCCCAGGACCAAATAGGATCATTCCCAGTCCAGAGTGTATACCCTGGCCCCCTCCCAGGACAGATTGGGCCCTGTTCCAGTCCAAACTGGATCCCCTGGCCCCCTCCCAGGACAGAATGGGATCACTCCCAGTCCAGACTCGATCCCCTGGCCCCCTCCCAGGACAGACTGCGATCATTCCGCGTCCAAAATGGATCCCATGGCCCCCTCCCAGGACAGACTGGGCCCTGTCCCAGTCCAAAGTGGAACCCCTGGCCACCTCCCAGGACAGACTGGGCCCTGTCCCAGTTCAACCTGGATCCCCTGGCCCCCTCCCAGGACAGACTGGGCCCTGTCCCAGTCCAAACTGGATCCCCTGGCCCCCTCCCAGGACCAAACGGGGTCATTCCCAGTCCAAACTAGATTCCCTGGCCCCCTCCCAGTACCAAATGGGGTCATTCCCATTCCAAACTGGATCCCCTGGCCCCCTCCCAGGACCAAATAGGATCATTCCCAGTCCAGAGTGGATCCCCTGGCCACCTCCCAGGGCAGACTGGGCCCTGTCCCAGTCCAACCTGGATCCCCTGGCCCCTTCCCAGAACAGACTGGGACCTCTCCCATTGAAAACTGGATCCCCTGGCCCCCTCCCAGGACCAAATGGGGTCATTCCCAGTCCAAACTGGATCCCCTGGCCCCCTCCCAGGACAGACTGGGATCATTCCCTGTCCAATGTGGATGCCCTGGCCTCCTCTCACTACAGACTCGGCTCTTTCCCAGTCCAAACTGGATCCCCTGGCCGCCTCCCAGGACAGGCTGGGATCATTCCCAGTCCAAACTAGATCCCCTGCCCCCCTCCCAGGACAGACTGGGACTTTCCCAGTCCAACCTGGATCCCCTGGCCCACTCCCAGGACACACTGGGATCATTCCCAGTCCAATGTGGATGCCCTGGCCTCCTCTCACTACAGACTGGGCCCTGTCGCAGTCCAATCTGGATTCCCTGGCCCCCTCCCACTACAGACTGGGATAATTCCCAGTCCAATCTGGATCCCCTGGCCTCCTCCCAGGACAGACTGGAAAAATTCCCAGTCCAAATTGGATCCCCTGGCCCCGTCCCAGGACAGACTGGGTTCACTCCCAGTCCAGACTGGATCCCCTGGCCCCTTCCCAGGACAGACTGCGATCATTCCCCATCCAAAATGGATCCCATGGCCCCCTCCCAGGACAGACTGGGCCCTGTCCCAGTCCAAAGTGGAACCTCTGCCACCTCCCAGGACAGACTGGGCCCTGTCCCAGTTCAACCTGGATCCCCTGGCCCCCTCCCAGGACAGACTGCGCCCTGTCCCAGTCCAAACTGGATCCCCTGGCCCCCTCCCAGGACAGACTGGGCCCTTTCCCAGTCCAAACAGGATCCCCTGGCCCCAACCCAGGACCAAACGGGGTCATTCCCATTCCAAACTGGATTCCCTGGCCCCCCCCCCTCCCCCCCCCCCCAGTACCAAATGGGGCCATTCCCATTCCAAACTGGATCCCCTGGCCCCCTCCCAGGACCAAATAGGATCATTCCCAGTCCAGAGTGGATCCCCTGGCCCCCTCCCAGGACAGATTGGGCCCTGTCCCAGTCCAACCTGGATCCCCTGGCCCCCTCCCAGGACAGATTGGGCCCTGTCCCAGTCCAACCTGGATCCCCTGGCCCCCTCCCAGGACAGACTGGGCCCTGTCCCTGTCCAAACAGGATCCCCTGGCCCCCTCCCAGGACCAAACGGGGTCATTCCCATTCCAAACTGGATTCCCTGGCCCCCTCCCAGTACCAAATGGGGTCATTCCCATTCCAAACTGGATCCCCTGGCCCCCTCCCAGGACCAAATAGGATCATTCCCAGTCCAGAGTGGATCCCCTGGCCCCCTCCCAGGACAGATTGGGCCCTGTCCCAGTCCAACCTGGATCCCCTGGCCCCTTCCCAGAACAGACTGGGACCTCTCCCATTCCAAACTGGATCCCCTGGCCCCCTCCCAGGACAAAGTGGGATCATTCCCAGTCCAAAAGGATCCCCTGGCCCTCTACCAGGACAGACTGGGATCATTCCCAGTCCAAACTGGATCCCCTGGCCCCCTCCCAGGACAGACTGGAATCATTCCCAGTCCAAACTGGATCCCCTGGCCCCCTCCCAGGACAGACTGGGATCATTCCCAGTCCAAACTGGATCCCCTGGCCCCCTCCCAGGACAGACTGGGATCATTCCCAGTCCAAACTGGATCCCCTGGCCCCCTCCCAGGACAGACTGAGCCCCTGTCCCAGTCCAACCTGGATCCCCTGGCCCCCTCCCAGGATAGACTGGGCCCTGTCCCAATCCAAAGTGGATTCCCTGGCCCCCTCCCAGGACCAAAATGGGGTCATTCCCAGTCCAAAGTGGATCCCCTGGCCCCCTCCCAGGACAGACTGGGATCATTCCCTGTCCAATGTGGATGCCCTGGCCTCCTCTCACTACAGACTGGGCCCTTTCCCAGTCCAAACTGGATCCCCTGGCTGCCTCCCAGGACAGGCTGGGATCATTCCCAGTCCTAACAGGATACCCTGGCACCCTCCCAGGTCAGACTGGGATCATTCCCAGTCCAACCTGGATCACCTGGCCCACTCCCAGAACAGACTGGGACTTTCCCAGTCCAACCTGGATCCCCTGGCCCCCTCCCAGGACAGACTGGGTCCTCTCCCAGTCGAAACTGGATCCCCTAGCCCCCTCCCAGGAAAGAATGGGGTCATTCCCAGTCCAAACTGGATCCCCTAACCCCCTCTCAGGAAAGACTGTGCCCTGTCCCAGTCGAAACTGGATCCCCTGTCCACTCCCAGTTAAGACTGGGATAATTCCCAGGCCAAAGTGTATCCCCTGGCCCCCTCCCAGGACAGACTGGGCCCTGTCCCAGTCCAACCTGGATCCCGTGGCCCCGTCCCAGGACAGACTGAGCCCTGTCCCAGTCCAAACTGGATTCCCTGGCCCCCTCCCAGAACACACTGGTGTCATTCCCAGTCCAAACTGGATCCCCTGGCCCCTCCCAGTTAAGACTGGGATAATTTGCAGTCCATAGTGGATCCACTGGCCCCCTCCCCGGACAGGGTGGGTCCTGTCCCAGTCCAAACTGGATCCCCTGGCCCCCTCCCAGAACACACTGTTGTCATTCCCAGTCCAAACTGGATCCCCTGGCCCCTCCCAGTTAAGACTGGGATAATTCGAAGTCCATAGTGGATCCACTGGCCCCCTCCCCGGACAGGGTGGGCCCTGTCCCAGTCCAAACTGGATCCCCTGGCCCCTCCCAGGACAGACTGGGATCATTCCCAGTCCAAACTGGATCCCCTGGCCCCATCCCAGGACAGGCTGGTCCCTCTCCCAGTCCAAACTGGATCCCCTGGCCCCATCCCAGGACAGACTCCCATCACTCCCAGTCCAAACTGGATCCCCTGGCCCCCTCCCAGGACAGACTGGGATCATTCCCAGTCCAATGTGGATCCCCTGGCCTCCTCTCACTACAGACTGGGCCCAGTCCCAGTCCAATCTGGATCACCTGGCCCTGTCCCAGGACAGTCTGGGATCATTCCCAGTCCAAACTGGATCCCCTGGCCCCCTCCCAGGACAAAGTGGGATCATTCCCAGTCCAAACTGGATCCCCTGGCCCCCTCCCAGGACACACTGGGGTCATTCCCAGTCCAAACTGGATCCCCTGGCCCCCTCCCAGGACACACTGGGATCATTCCCAGTCCAAACTGGACCCCTGGCCCCCTCCCAGGACAGAATGGGGTCATTCCCAGTCCAAACTGGATCCCCTGTCCCCGTCCCATGACAGACTGGGCCCTGTGCCAGTCCAAACTGGATACCCTGTCCCCTCCCAGTTAAGACTGGGATAATTCCCAGGCCAAAGTGTATCCCCTGGCCCCCTCCCAGGACAGACTGGGCCCTGTCGCAGTCCAAACTGGATCCCCTGGCCCCGTCCCAGGACAGACTGTACCCTGTCCCAGTATAAACTGCATCGCCTGGCCCTGTCCCAGGACAGACTGGGATCAACCCCAGTCCAAACTGGATTCCCTGCCCCCCTCCCAGGACAGACTGGGATCATTCCCAGTCCAAACTGGGTCCCCTGGCCCCCTCCCAGGACAGACTGGGATCATTCCCAGTCCAAACTGGATCCCCTGGCCCCCTCCCAGGACAGACTGAGCCCTGTCCCAGTCCAACCTGGATCCCCTGGCCCCCTCCCAGGACAGACTGGGCCCTGTCCCAATCCAAACTGGATTCCCTGGCCCCCTCCCAGGACCAAATGGGGTCATTCCCAGTCCAAAGTGGATCCCCTGGCCCCCTCCCAGGACAGACTGGGATCATTCCCTGTCCAATGTGGATGCCCTGGCCTCCTCTCACTACAGACTGGGCCCTTTCCCAGTCCAAACTGGATCCTCTGGCCGCCTCCCAGGACAGGCTGGGATCATTCCCAGTCCTAACAGGATACCCTGGCACCCTCCCAGGTCAGACTGGGATCATTCCCAGTCCAACCTGGATCACCTGGCCCACTCCCAGAACAGACTGGGACTTTCCCAGTCCAACCTGGATCCCCTGGCCCCCTCCCAGGACAGACTGGGTCCTCTCCCAGTCGAAACTGGATCCCCTAGCCCCCTCCCAGGAAAGAATGGGGTCATTCCCAGTCCAAACTGGATCCCCTAACCCCCTCTCAGGAAAGACTGTGCCCTGTCCCAGTCGAAACTGGATCCCCTGTCCCCTCCCAGTTAAGACTGGGATAATTCCCAGGCCAAAGTGTATCCCCTGGACCCCTCCCAGGACAGACTGGGCCCTGTCCCAGTCCAACCTGGATTCCCTGGCCCCCTCCCAGAACACACTGGTGTCATTCCCAGTCCAAACTGGATCCCCTGGCCCCTCCCAGGACAGACTGGGATCATTCCCAGTCCAAACTGGATCCCCTGGCCCCATCCCAGGACAGGCTGGTCCCTCTCCCAGTCCAAACTGGATCCCCTGGCCCCATCCCAGGACAGACTCCCATCACTCCCAGTCCAAACTGGATCCCATGGCCCCCTCCCAGGACAGACTGGGATCATTCCCAGGCCAAAGTGTATCCCCTGGCCCCCTCCCAGGACAGACTGGGCCCTGTCGCAGTCCAAACTGGATCCCCTGGCCCCGTCCCAGGACAGACTGGGCCCTGTCCCAGTCGAAACGGGATCCCCTGGCCCCCTCCCAGGACAGAATGGGATCATTCCCAGTCCAATGTGGATCCCCTGGCCTCCTCTCACTACAGACTGGGCCCTCTCCCAGTCCAATCTGGATCCCCTGGCCCCCTCCCAGGACAGTCTGGGATCATTCCCAGTCCAAACTGGATCCCCTGGTCCCCTCCCAGGACAGACTGCGATCATTCCCCGTCCAAAATGGATCCCATGGCCCCCTCCCAGGACAGACTGGGCCCTTTCCCAGTCCAAACTGGATCCCCTGGCCCCCTCTCAGGACAGGCTGGGATCATTCCCAGTCCAAACTGGATCCCCTGGCCCCCTACCAGAACACACTGGTGTCATTCCCAGTCCAAACTAGATCCCCTGGCCCCCTCCCAGGACAGACTGGGACTTTCCCAGTCAAACCTGTATCCCCTGGCCCACTCCCAGGACACACTGGGATCATTCCCAGTCCAATGTGGATGCCCTGGCCTCCTCTCACTACAGACTGGGCCCTGTCCCAGTCCAATCTGGATTCCCTGGCCCCCTCCCACTACAGACTGGGATAATTCCCAGTCCAATCTGGATCCCCTGCCCTCCTCCCTGGACAGACTGGAAAAATTCCCAGTCCAGACTGGATCCCCTGGCCCCCTCCCAGGACAGACTGGGATCACTCCCAGTCCAGACTGGATCCCATGGCCCCCTTCCAGGACAGTCTGCGATCATTCCGCATCCAAAATGGATTCCATGGCCCCCTCCCAGGACAGAGTGGGCCCTGTCCCAGTCTAAACTGCATCGCCTGGCCCTGTCCCAGGACAGACTGGGATCAATCCCAGTCCAAACTGGATTCCCTGGCCCCCTCCCAGGACAGACTGGGATCATTCCCAGTCCAAACTGGGTCCCCTGGCCCCCTCCCAGGACAGACTGGGATCATTCCCAGTCCAAACTGGATCCCCTGGCCCCCTCCCAGGACAGACTGGAATCATTCCCAGTCCAAAGTGGATCCCCTGGCCCTCTCCCAGTGCAGAGTAGGATAATTCCCAGTCCAAACTGGATCCCGTGGCCCCCTCCCAGGACAGACTGGGCCCTTTCCCAGTCCAAACTGGATCCTCTGGCCGCCTCCCAGGACAGGCTGGGATCATTCCCAGTCCTAACAGGATACCCTGGCACCCTCCCAGGTCAGACTAGGATCATTCCCAGTCCAAACTAGATCCCCTGGCCCCCTCCCAGGACAGACTGGGACTTTCCCAGTCCAACCTGGATCCCCTGGCCCCCTCCCAGGACAGACTGGGCCCTCTCCCAGTCGAAACTGGATCCCCTGGCCCCCTCCCAGGACCCAATGGGGTCATTCCCAGTCCAAACTGGATCCCCTGGCCCACTCCCAGGACAGACTGGGATCATTCCCAGTCCAAACTGGATCCCCTGGCCCCCTCCCAGGAAAGAATGGGGTCATTCCCAGTCCAAACTGGATCCCCTAACCCCTTCTCAGGAAAGACTGTGCCCTGTCCCAGTCGAAACTGGATCCCCTGTCCCCTCCCAGTTAAGACTGGGATAATTCCCAGGCCAAAGTGTATCCCCTGGCCCCCTCCCAGGACAGACTGGGCCCTGTCCCAGTCCAACCTGGATCCCCTGGCCCCCTCCCAGGACAGACTGAGCCCTGTCCCAGTCCAAACTGGATTCCCTGGCCCCCTCCCAGAACACACTGGTGTCATTCCCAGTCCAAACTGGATCCCCTGGCCCCTCCCAGTTAAGACTGGGATAATTCGCAGTCCATAGTGGATCCACTGGCCCCCTCCCCGGACAGGGTGGGTCCTGTCCCAGTCCAAACTGGATCCCCTGGCCCCCTCCCAGAACACACTGTTGTCATTCCCAGTCCAAACTGGATCCCCTGGCCCCTCCCAGTTAAGACTGGGATAATTCGCAGTCCATAGTGGATCCACTGGCCCCCTCCCCGGACAGGGTGGGCCCTGTCCCAGTCCAAACTGGATCCCCTGGCCCCTCCCAGGACAGACTGGGATCATTCCCAGTCCAAACTGGATCCCCTGGCCCCATCCCAGGACAGGCTGGTCCCTCTCCCAGTCCAAACTGGATCCCCTGGCCCCATCCCAGGACAGACTCCCATCACTCCTAGTCCAAACTGGATCCCCTGGCCCCCTCCCAGGACAGACTGAGCCCTGTCCCAGTCCAACCTGGATCCCCTGGCCCCCTCCCAGGACAGACTGAGCCCTGTCCCAGTCCAACCTGGATCCCCTGGCCCCCTCCCAGGATAGACTGGGCCATGTCCCAATCCAAAGTGGATTCCCTGGCCCCCTCCCAGGACCAAATGGGGTCATTCCCAGTCCAAACTGGATCCCCTGGCCCCCTCCCAGGACAGACTGGGATCATTCCCTGTCCAATGTGGATGCCTTGGCCTCCTCTCACTACAGACTGGGCCCTTTCCCAGTCCAAACTGGATCCCCTGGCCGCCTCCCAGGACAGGCTGGGATCATTCCCAGTCCTAACAGGATACCCTGGCACCCTCCCAGGTCAGACTGGGATCATTCCCAGTCCAACCTGGATCACCTGGCCCACTCCTAGAACAGACTGGGACTTTCCCAGTCCAACCTGGATCCCCTGGCCCCCTCCCAGGACAGACTGGGCCCTGTCCCAGTCCAACCTGGATCCCCTGGCCCCCTCCCAGGACAGACTGAGCCCTGTCCCAGTCCAAATTGGATCACCTAGCCCCCTCCCAGGACAGACTGGGATCATTCCCAGTCCAAACTGGATCCCCTGGCCCCCTCCCAGGACAGACTGAGCCCTGTCGCAGTCCAAACTGGATCCCCTGGCCCCTCCCAGTTAAGACTGGGATAATTCGCAGTCCATAGTGGATCCACTGGCCCCCTCCCCGGACAGGGTGGGCCCTGTCCCAGTCCAAACTGGATCCCCTGGCCCCTCCCAGGACAGACTGGGATCATTCCCAGTCCAAACTGGATCCCCTGGCCCCATCCCAGGACAGGCTGGTCCCTGTCCCAGTCCAAACTGGATCCCCTGGCCCCATCCCAGGACAGACTCCCATCACTCCCAGTCCAAACTGGATCCCCTGGCCCCCTCCCAGGACAGACTGGGATCATTCCCAGTCCAATGTGGATCCCCTGACCTCCTCTCACTACAGACTGGGCCCTGTCCCAGTCCAATCTGGATCACCTGGCCCTGTCCCAGGACAGTCTGGGATCATTCCCAGTCCAAACTGGATCCCCTGGCCCCCTCCCAGGACAAAGTGGGATCATTCCCAGTCCAAACTGGATCCCCTGGCCCCCTCCCAGGACACACTGGGATCATTCCCAGTCCAAACTGGATCCCCTGGCCCCCTCCCAGGACAGATGGGATAACTTCCAGTCCAAACTGGACCCCTGGCCCCCTCCCAGGACAGAATGGGGTCATTCCCAGTCCAAACTGGATCCCCTGTCCCCGTCCCATGACAGACTGGGCCCTGTGCCAGTCCAAACTGGATACCCTGTCCCCTCCCAGTTAAGACTGGGATAATTCCCAGGCCAAAGTGTATCCCCTGGCCCCCTCCCAGGACAGACTGGGCCCTGTCGCAGTCCAAACTGGATCCCCTGGCCCCGTCCCAGGACAGACTCGGCCCTGTCCCAGTCCAAAATGGATCTCCTGGCCCCCTCCCAGGACAGACTGTACCCTGTCCCAGTCTAAACTGCATCGCCTGGCCCTGTCCCAGGACAGACTGGGATCAATCCCAGTCCAAACTGGATTCCCTGCCCCCCTCCCAGGACAGACTGGGATCATTCCCAGTCCAAACTGGGTCCCCTGGCCCGCTCCCAGGACAGACTGGGATCATTCCCAGTCCAAACTGGATCCCCTGGCCCCCTCCCAGGACAGACTGGGATCATTCCCAGTCCAAACTGGATCCCCTGGTCCCCTCCCAGGACAGACTGAGCCCTGTCCCAGTCCAACCTGGATCCCCTGGACCCCTCCCAGGACAGACTGGGCCCTGTCCCAATCCAAACTGGATTCCCTGGCCCCCTCCCAGGACCAAATGGGGTCATTCCCAGTCCAAAGTGGATCCCCTGGCCCCCTCCCAGGACAGACTGGGATCATTCCCTGTCCAATGTGGATGCCCTGGCCTCCTCTCACTACAGACTGGGCCCTTTTCCAGTCCAAACTGGATCCCCTGGCCGCCTCCCAGGACAGGCTGGGATCATTCCCAGTCCTAACAGGATACCCTGGCACCCTCCCAGGTCAGACTGGGATCATTCCCAGTCCAACCTGGATCACCTGGCCCACTCCCAGAACAGACTGGGACTTTCCCAGTCCAACCTGGATCCCCTGGCCCCCTCCCAGGACAGACTGGGTCCTCTCCCAGTCGAAACTGGATCCCCTAGCCCCCTCCCAGGAAAGAATGGGGTCATTCCCAGTCCAAACTGGATCCCCTAACCCCCTCTCAGGAAAGACTGTGCCCTGTCCCAGTCGAAACTGGATCCCCTGTCCCCTCCCAGTTAAGACTGGGATAATTCCCAGGCCAAAGTTTATCCCCTGGCCCCCTCCCAGGACAGACTGGGCCCTGTCCCAGTCCAACCTGGATCGCCTGGCCCCCTCCCAGGACAGACTGAGCCCTGTCCCAGTCCAAACTGGATTCCCTGGCCCCCTCCCAGAACACACTGGTGTCATTCCCAGTCCAAACTGGATCCCCTGGCCCCTCCCAGTTAAGACTGGGATAATTCGCAGTCCATAGTGGATCCACTGGCCCCCTCCCCGGACAGGGTGGGCCCTGTCCCAGTCCAAACTGGATCCCCTGGCCCCTCCCAGGAGAGACTGGGATCATTCCCAGTCCAAACTGGATCCCCTGGCCCCATCCCAGGACAGGCTGGTCCCTCTCCCAGTCCAAACTGGATCCCCTGGCCCCATCCCAGGACAGACTCCCATCACTCCCAGTCCAAAGTGGATCCCCTGGCCCCCTCCCAGGACAGACTGGGATCATTCCCAGGCCAAAGTGTATCCCCTGGCCCCCTCCCAGGACAGACTGGGCCCTGTCGCAGTCCAAACTGGATCCCCTGGCCCCGTCCCAGGACAGACTGGGCCCTGTCCCAGTCGAAACGGGATCCCCTGGCCCCCTCCCAGGACAGAATGGGATCATTCCCAGTCCAATGTGGATCCCCTGGCCTCCTCTCACTACAGACTGGGCCCTCTCCCAGTCCAATCTGGATCCCCTGGCCCCCTCCCAGGACAGACTGGGATCATTCCCAGTCCAAACTGGATCCCCTGGTCCCCTCCCAGGACAGAATGCGATCATTCCCCGTCCAAAATGGATCCCATGGCCCCCTCCCAGGACAGACTGGGCCCTTTCCCAGTCCAAACTGGATCCCCTGGCCCCCTCTCAGGACAGGCTGGGATCATTCCCAGTCCAAACTGGATCCCCTGGCCCCCTACCAGAACACACTGGTGTCATTCCCAGTCCAAACTAGATCTCCTGGCCCCCTCCCAGGACAGACTGGGACTTTCCCAGTCAAACCTGTATCCCCTGGCCCACTCCCAGGACACACTGGGATCATTCCCAGTCCAATGTGGATGCCCTGGCCTCCTCTCACTACAGACTGGGCCCTGTCCCAGTCCAATCTGGATTCCCTGGCCCCCTCCCACTACAGACTGGGATAATTCCCAGTCCAATCTGGATCCCCTGCCCTCCTCCCAGGACAGACTGAAAAAATTCCCAGTCCAGACTGGATCCCCTGGCCCCCTCCCAGGACAGACTGGGATCACTCCCAGTCCAGACTGGATCCCATGGCCCCCTTCCAGGACAGTCTGCGATCATTCCGCATCCAAAATGGATCCCATGGCCCCCTCCCAGGACAGAGTGGGCCCTGTCCCAGTCTAAACTGCATCGCCTGGCCCTGTCCCAGGACAGACTGGGATCAATCCCAGTCCAAACTGGATTCCCTGGCCCCCTCCCAGGACAGACTGGGATCATTCCCAGTCCAAACTGGGTCCCCTGGCCCCCTCCCAGGACAGACTGGGATCATTCCCAGTCCAAACTGGATCCCCTGGCCCCCTCCCAGGACAGACTGGAATCATTCCCAGTCCAAAGTGGATCCCCTGGCCCTCTCCCAGTGCAGAGTAGGATAATTCCCAGTCCAAACTGGATCCCGTGGCCCCCTCCCAGGACAGACTGGGCCCTTTCCCAGTCCAAACTGGATCCTCTGGCCGCCTCCCAGGACAGGCTGGGATCATTCCCAGTCCTAACAGGATACCCTGGCACCCTCCCAGGTCAGACTAGGATCATTCCCAGTCCAAACTAGATCCCCTGGCCCCCTCCCAGGACAGACTGGGACTTTCCCAGTCCAACCTGGATCCCCTGGCCCCCTCCCAGGACAGACTGGGCCCTCTCCCAGTCGAAACTGGATCCCCTGGCCCCCTCCCAGGACCCAATGGGGTCATTCCCAGTCCAAACTGGATCCCCTGGCCCACTCCCAGGACAGACTGGGATCATTCCCAGTCCAAACTGGATCCCCTGGCCCCCTCCCAGGAAAGAATGGGGTCATTCCCAGTCCAAACTGGATCCCCTAACCCCTTCTCAGGAAAGACTGTGCCCTGTCCCAGTCGAAACTGGATCCCCTGTCCCCTCCCAGTTAAGACTGGGATAATTCCCAGGCCAAAGTGTATCCCCTGGCCCCCTCCCAGGACAGACTGGGCCCTGTCCCAGTCCAACCTGGATCCCCTGGCCCCCTCCCAGGACAGACTGAGCCCTGTCCCAGTCCAAACTGGATTCCCTGGCCCCCTCCCAGAACACACTGGTGTCATTCCCAGTCCAAACTGGATCCCCTGGCCCCTCCCAGTTAAGACTGGGATAATTCGCAGTCCATAGTGGATCCACTGGCCCCCTCCCCGGACAGGGTGGGTCCTGTCCCAGTCCAAACTGGATCCCCTGGCCCCCTCCCAGAACACACTGTTGTCATTCCCAGTCCAAACTGGATCCCCTGGCCCCTCCCAGTTAAGACTGGGATAATTCGCAGTCCATAGTGGATCCACTGGCCCCCTCCCCGGACAGGGTGGGCCCTGTCCCAGTCCAAACTGGATCCCCTGGCCCCTCCCAGGACAGACTGGGATCATTACCAGTCCAAACTGGATCCCCTGGCCCCATCCCAGGACAGGCTGGTCCCTCTCCCAGTCCAAACTGGATCCCCTGGCCCCATCCCAGGACAGACTCCCATCACTCCTAGTCCAAACTGGATCCCCTGGCCCCCTCCCAGGACAGACTGAGCCCTGTCCCAGTCCAACCTGGATCCCCTGGCCCCCTCCCAGGACAGACTGAGCCCTGTCCCAGTCCAACCTGGATCCCCTGGCCCCCTCCCAGGATAGACTGGGCCATGTCCCAATCCAAAGTGGATTCCCTGGCCCCCTCCCAGGACCAAATGGGGTCATTCCCAGTCCAAACTGGATCCCCTGGCCCCCTCCCAGGACAGACTGGGATCATTCCCTGTCCAATGTGGATGCCTTGGCCTCCTCTCACTACAGACTGGGCCCTTTCCCAGTCCAAACTGGATCCCCTGGCCGCCTCCCAGGACAGGCTGGGATCATTCCCAGTCCTAACAGGATACCCTGGCACCCTCCCAGGTCAGACTGGGATCATTCCCAGTCCAACCTGGATCACCTGGCCCACTCCTAGAACAGACTGGGACTTTCCCAGTCCAACCTGGATCCCCTGGCCCCCTCCCAGGACAGACTGGGCCCTGTCCCAGTCCAACCTGGATCCCCTGGCCCCCTCCCAGGACAGACTGAGCCCTGTCCCAGTCCAAATTGGATCACCTAGCCCCCTCCCAGGACAGACTGGGATCATTCCCAGTCCAAACTGGATCCCCTGGCCCCCTCCCAGGACAGACTGAGCCCTGTCCCAGTCCAAACTGGATCCCCTGGCCCCTCCCAGTTAAGACTGGGATAATTCGCAGTCCATAGTGGATCCACTGGCCCCCTCCCCGGACAGGGTGGGCCCTGTCCCAGTCCAAACTGGATCCCCTGGCCCCTCCCAGGACAGACTGGGATCATTCCCAGTCCAAACTGGATCCCCTGGCCCCATCCCAGGACAGGCTGGTCCCTGTCCCAGTCCAAACTGGATCCCCTGGCCCCATCCCAGGACAGACTCCCATCACTCCCAGTCCAAACTGGATCCCCTGGCCCCCTCCCAGGACAGACTGGGATCATTCCCAGTCCAATGTGGATCCCCTGACCTCCTCTCACTACAGACTGGGCCCTGTCCCAGTCCAATCTGGATCACCTGGCCCTGTCCCAGGACAGTCTGGGATCATTCCCAGTCCAAACTGGATCCCCTGGCCCCCTCCCAGGACAAAGTGGGATCATTCCCAGTCCAAACTGGATCCCCTGGCCCCCTCCCAGGACACACTGGGATCATTCCCAGTCCAAACTGGATCCCCTGGCCCCCTCCCAGGACAGATGGGATAACTTCCAGTCCAAACTGGACCCCTGGCCCCCTCCCAGGACAGAATGGGGTCATTCCCAGTCCAAACTGGATCCCCTGTCCCCGTCCCATGACAGACTGGGCCCTGTGCCATTCCAAACTGGATACCCTGTCCCCTCCCAGTTAAGACTGGGATAATTCCCAGGCCAAAGTGTATCCCCTGGCCCCCTCCCAGGACAGACTGGGCCCTGTCGCAGTCCAAACTGGATCCCCTGGCCCCGTCCCAGGACAGACTCGGCCCTGTCCCAGTCCAAAATGGATCTCCTGGCCCCCTCCCAGGACAGACTGTACCCTGTCCCAGTCTAAACTGCATCGCCTGGCCCTGTCCCAGGACAGACTGGGATCAATCCCAGTCCAAACTGGATTCCCTGCCCCCCTCCCAGGACAGACTGGGATCATTCCCAGTCCAAACTGGGTCCCCTGGCCCCCTCCCAGGACAGACTGGGATCATTCCCAGTCCAAACTGGATCCCCTGGCCCCCTCCCAGGACAGACTGGGATCATTCCCAGTCCAAACTGGATCCCCTGGTCCCCTCCCAGGACAGACTGAGCCCTGTCCCAGTCCAACCTGGATCCCCTGGACCCCTCCCAGGACAGACTGGGCCCTGTCCCAATCCAAACTGGATTCCCTGGCCCCCTCCCAGGACCAAATGGGGTCATTCCCAGTCCAAAGTGGATCCCCTGGCCCCCTCCCAGGACAGACTGGGATCATTCCCTGTCCAATGTGGATGCCCTGGCCTCCTCTCACTACAGACTGGGCCCTTTTCCAGTCCAAACTGGATCCCCTGGCCGCCTCCCAGGACAGGCTGGGATCATTCCCAGTCCTAACAGGATACCCTGGCACCCTCCCAGGACAGACTGGGATCATTCCCAGTCCAACCTGGATCACCTGGCCCACTCCCAGAACAGACTGGGACTTTCCCAGTCCAACCTGGATCCCCTGGCCCCCTCCCAGGACAGACTGGGTCCTCTCCCAGTCGAAACTGGATCCCCTAGCCCCCTCCCAGGAAAGAATGGGGTCATTCCCAGTCCAAACTGGATCCCCTAACCCCCTCTCAGGAAAGACTGTGCCCTGTCCCAGTCGAAACTGGATCCCCTGTCCCCTCCCAGTTAAGACTGGGATAATTCCCAGGCCAAAGTGTATCCCCTGGCCCCCTCCCAGGACAGACTGGGCCCTGTCCCAGTCCAACCTGGATCCCCTGGCCCCCTCCCAGGACAGACTGAGCCCTGTCCCAGTCCAAACTGGATTCCCTGGCCCCCTCCCAGAACACACTGGTGTCATTCCCAGTCCAAACTGGATCCCCTGGCCCCTCCCAGTTAAGACTGGGATAATTCGCAGTCCATAGTGGATCCACTGGCCCCCTCCCCGGACAGGGTGGGCCCTGTCCCAGTCCAAACTGGATCCCCTGGCCCCTCCCAGGAGAGACTGGGATCATTCCCAGTCCAAACTGGATCCCCTGGCCCCATCCCAGGACAGGCTGGTCCCTCTCCCAGTCCAAACTGGATCCCCTGGCCCCATCCCAGGACAGACTCCCATCACTCCCAGTCCAAACTGGATCCCCTGGCCCCCTCCCAGGACAGACTGGGATCATTCCCAGGCCAAAGTGTATCCCCTGGCCCCCTCCCAGGACAGACTGGGCCCTGTCGCAGTCCAAACTGGATCCCCTGGCCCCGTCCCAGGACAGACTGGGCCCTGTCCCAGTCCAAACTGGATCCCCTGGCCCCCTCCCAGGACAGAATGGGATCATTCCCAGTCCAATGTGGATCCCCTGGCCTCCTCTCACTACAGACTGGGCCCTCTCCCAGTCCAATCTGGATCCCCTGGCCCCCTCCCAGGACAGTCTGGGATCATTCCCAGTCCAAACTGGATCCCCTGGTCCCCTCCCAGGACAGACTGCGATCATTCCCCGTCCAAAATGGATCCCATGGCCCCCTCCCAGGACAGACTGGGCCCTTTCCCAGTCCAAACTGGATCCCCTGGCCCCCTCTCAGGACAGGCTGGGATCATTCCCAGTCCAAACTGGATCCCCTGGCCCCCTACCAGAACACACTGGTGTCATTCCCAGTCCAAACTAGATCCCCTGGCCCCCTCCCAGGACAGACTGGGACTTTCCCAGTCAAACCTGTATCCCCTGGCCCACTCCCAGGACACACTGGGATCATTCCCAGTCCAATGTGGATGCCCTGGCCTCCTCTCACTACAGACTGGGCCCTGTCCCAGTCCAATCTGGATTCCCTGGCCCCCTCCCACTACAGACTGGGATAATTCCCAGTCCAATCTGGATCCCCTGCCCTCCTCCCTGGACAGACTGGAAAAATTCCCAGTCCAGACTGGATCCCCTGGCCCCCTCCCAGGACAGACTGGGATCACTCCCAGTCCAGACTGGATCCCATGGCCCCCTTCCAGGACAGTCTGCGATCATTCCGCATCCAAAATGGATCCCATGGCCCCCTCCCAGGACAGAGTGGGCCCTGTCCCAGTCCAAAATGGATCTCCTGGCCCCCACCCTGGACAGACTGTACCCTGTCCCAGTCTAAACTGCATCGCCTAGCCCTGTCCCAGGACAGACTGGGATCAATCCCAGTCCAAACTGGATTCCCTGGCCCCCTCCCAGGACAGACTGGGATCATTCCCAGTCCAAACTGGGTCCCCTGGCCCCCTCCCAGGACAGACTGGGATCATTCCCAGTCCAAACTGGATCCCCTGGCCCCCTCCCAGGACAGACTGGAATCATTCCCAGTCCAAAGTGGATCCCCTGGCCCTCTCCCAGTGCAGAGTAGGATAATTCCCAGTCCAAACTGGATCCCGTGGCCCCCTCCCAGGACAGACTGGGCCCTTTCCCAGTCCAAACTGGATCCTCTGGCCGCCTCCCAGGACAGGCTGGGATCATTCCCAGTCCTAACAGGATACCCTGGCACCCTCCCAGGTCAGACTGGGATCATTCCCAGTCCAACCTGGATCACCTGGCCCCCTCCCAGGACAGATGGGATAACTTCCAGTCCAAACTGGACCCCTGGCCCCCTCCCAGGACAGAATGGGGTCATTCCCAGTCCAAACTGGATCCCCTGTCCCCGTCCCATGACAGACTGGGCCCTGTGCCAGTCCAAACTGGATACCCTGTCCCCTCCCAGTTAAGACTGGGATAATTCCCAGGCCAAAGTATAACCCCTGGCCCCCTCCCAGGACAGACTGGGATCATTCCCAGTCCAAACTGGATCCCCTGGCCCCCTCCCAGGACAGACTGGGATCATTCCCAGTCCAAACTGGATCCCCTGGCCCCCTCCCAGGACAGACTGGGATCATTCCCAGTCCAAACTGGATCCCCTGGCCCCCTCCCAGGACAGACTGAGCCCTGTCCCAGTCCAACCTGGATCCCCTGGCCCCCTCCCAGGATAGACTGGGCCCTGTCCCAATCCAAAGTGGATCCCCTGGCCCCCTCCCAGGACAGACTGGAATCATTCCCAGTCCAAAGTGGATCCCCTGGCCCTCTCCCAGTGCAGAGTAGGATAATTCCCAGTCCAAACTGGATCCCGTGGCCCCCTCCCAGGACAGACTGGGCCCTTTCCCAGTCCAAACTGGATCCTCTGGCCGCCTCCCAGGACAGGCTGGGATCATTCCCAGTCCTAACAGGATACCCTGGCACCCTCCCAGGTCAGACTGGGATCATTCCCAGTCCAACCTGGATCACCTGGCCCCCTCCCACTACAGACTGGGACTTTCCCAGTCCAAACTGGATCCCCTGGCCCCCTCCCAGGACAGACTGGGTCATCTCCCAGTCGAATCTGGATCCCCTGGCCCTGTCCTAGGACAGTCTGGGATCATTCTCAGTCCAAACTGGATCCCCTGGCCCCCTCCCAGGACACACTGGGATCATTCCCTGTCCAATGTGGATCCCCTGGCCTCCTCTCACTACAGACTGGGCCCTGTCCCAGTCCAATCTGGATTCCCTGGCCCCCTCCCACTACAGACTGGGATAATTCCCAGTCCAAAGTGGATCCCCTGGCCTGCTCCCAAGACAGACTGGAAAAATTCCCAGTCCAGACTGGATCCCCTGGCCCCCTCCCAGGACAAAGTGGGATCATTCCCAGTCCAAACTGGATCCCCTGGCCCGCTCCCAGGCCAGATGGGATAACTTCCAGTCCAAACTGGATCCCCTGGCCCCGTCCCAGGACAGAATGGGGTCATTCCCAGTCCAAGCTGGATCCCCTGGCCCCATGCCATGTCAGACTGGGCCCTGTCCCAGTCCAAACTGGATCCCCTGTCCCCTCCCTGTTAAGACTGGGATAATTCCCAGTCCAAAGTGGAACCCCTGGTCACCTCCCAGGACAGACTGGGCCCTGTCCCAGTACAAACTGGATCCCCTGGCCCCCTCCCAGGACAGACTGGGATCATTCCCAGTCCAGACTGGATCCCCTGGCCCTCTCCCTATGCAGAGTAGGATAATTCCCAGTCCAAACTGGATCCCCTGGCCCCCTCCCAGGACAGACTGGGCCCTTTCCCAGTCCAAACTGGATCCCCTGTCCCCTCCCTGTTAAGACTGGGATAATTCCCAGTCCAAAGTGGAACCCCTGGTCGCCTCCCAGGACAGACTGGGCCCTGTCCCAGTACAAACTGGATCCCCTGGCCCCCTCTCAGGACAGGCTGGGACCATTCCCAGTCCAAACTAGATCCCCTGGCCCCCTCCCAGGACAGACTGGGACTTTCCCAGTCCAACCTGGATCCCCTGGCCCACTCCCAGGACACACTGGGATCATTCCCAGTCCAATGTGGATGCCCTGGCCTCCTCTCACTACAGACTGGGCCCTGTCGCAGTCCAATCTGGATTCCCTGGCCCCCTCCCACTACAGACTGGGATAATTCCCAGTCCAAACTGGATCCCCTGGCCTCCTCCCAGGACAGACTGGAAAAATTCCCAGTCCAAATTGGATCCCCTGGCCCCGTCCCAGGACAGACTGGGATCACTCCCAGTCCAGACTGGATCCCCTGGCCCCTTCCCAGGACAGACTGCGATCATTCCCCATCCAAAATGGATCCCATGGTCCCCTCCCAGGACAGACTGGGCCCTGTCCCAATCCAAACTGGATTCCCTGGCCCCCTCCCAGGACCAAATGGGGTCATTCCCAGTCCAAAGTGGATCCCCTGGCCCCCTCCCAGGACAGACTGGGATCATTCCCTGTCCAATGTGGATGCCCTGGCCTCCTCTCACTACAGACTGGGCCCTTTCCCAGTCCAAACTGGATCCCCTGGCCGCCTCCCAGGACAGGCTGGGATCATTCCCAGTCCTAACAGGATACCCTGGCACCCTCCCAGGTCAGACTGGGATCATTCCCAGTCCAACCTGGATCACCTGGCCCACTCCCAGAACAGACTGGGACTTTCCCAGTCCAACCTGGATCCCCTGGCCCCCTCCCAGGACAGACTGGGTCCTCTCCCAGTCGAAACTGGATCCCCTAGCCCCCTCCCAGGAAAGAATGGGGTCATTCCCAGTCCAAACTGGATCCCCTAACCCCCTCTCAGGAAAGACTGTGCCCTGTCCCAGTCGAAACTGGATCCCCTGTCCCCTCCCAGTTAAGACTGGGATAATTCCCAGGCCAAAGTGTATCCCCTGGCCCCCTCCCAGGACAGACTGGGCCCTGTCCCAGTCCAACCTGGATCCCCTGGCCCCCTCCCAGGACAGACTGAGCCCTGTCCCAGTCCAAACTGGATTCCCTGGCCCCCTCCCAGAACACACTGGTGTCATTCCCAGTCCAAAATGGATCCCCTGGCCCCTCCCAGTTAAGACTGGGATAATTCGCAGTCCATAGTGGATCCACTGGCCCCCTCCCCGGACAGGGTGGGCCCTGTCCCAGTCCAAACTGGATCCCCTGGCCCCTCCCAGGACAGACTGGGATCATTCCCAGTCCAAACTGGATCCCCTGGCCCCATCCCAGGACAGGCTGGTCCCTCTCCCAGTCCAAACTGGATCCCCTGGCCCCATCCCAGGACAGACTCCCATCACTCCCAGTCCAAACTGGATCCCCTGGCCCCCTCCCAGGACAGACTGGGATCATTCCCAGGCCAAAGGGTATCCCCTGGCCCCCTCCCAGGACAGACTGGGCCCTGTCGCAGTCCAAACTGGATCCCCTGGCCCCGTCCCAGTACAGACTGGGCCCTGTCCCAGTCGAAACGGGATCCCCTGGCCCCCTCCCAGGACAGAATGGGATCATTCCCAGTCCAATGTGGATCCCCTGGCCTCCTCTCACTACAGACTGGGCCCTGTCCCAGTCCAATCTGGATCCCCTGGCCCCCTCCCAGGACAGTCTGGGATCATTCCCAGTCCAAACTGGATCCCCTGGCCCCCTCCCAGGACACACTGGGATCATTCCCAGTCCAATGTGGATGCCCTGGCCCCCTCCCACTACAGACTGGGATAATTCCCAGTCCAAACTGGATCCCCTGGCCCCATCCCAGGACAGACTGGGATCATTCCCAGTCCAAAATGGATCCCCTGGCCCTCTCCCAGTGCAGAGTAGGATAATTCCCAGTCCAAACTGGATCCCCTCGCCCCCTCCCAGGACGGACTGGGCCCTTTCCCAGTCCAAACTGGATCCCCTGGCCCCCTCCCAGGACAGACTGGGCCCTTTCCCAGTCCAAACTGGATCCCCTGGCCCCCTCCCAGGACAGACTGGGATCATTCCCAGTCCTAACAGGATCCCCTGGCCCCCTCCCAGGACAGAATGGGATCATTCCCAGTCCAATGTGGATGCCCTGGCCTCCTCTCACTACAGACTGGGCCCTGTCCCAGTCCAATCTGGATTCCCTGGCCCCCTCCCACTACAGACTGGGATAATTCCCAGTCCAATCTGGATCCCCTGGCCTCCTCCCAGGACAGACTGGAAAAATTCCCAGTCCAAACTGGATCCCCTGGCCCCCTCCCAGGACAGACTGGGATCACTCCCAGTCCAGACTGGATCCCCTGGCCCCTTCCCAGGACAGAGTGGGATCATTCCCCGTCCAAAATGGATCCCATGGCCCCCTCCCAGGACAGAGTGGGCCCTGTCCCATTCCAAACTGGATCCCCTGGCCCCCTCCCAGGACCAAATAGGATCATTCCCAGTCCAGAGTGGATCCCCTGGCCCCCTCCCAAGACAGACTGGGCCCTGTCCCAGTCCAAACTGGTTCCCCTGGCCCCTTCCCAGAACAGACTGGGATCACTCCCAGTCCAGACTGGATCCCCTGGCACCCTCCCAGGACCAAATGGGGTCATTCCCAGTCCAAACTGGATCCCCTGGCCCCCTCCCAGGACAGACTGGGCCCTTTCCCAGTCCAAACTGGATCCTCTGGCCGCCTCCCAGGACAGGCTGGGATCATTCCCATTCCAAACTGGATCCCCTGGCCCCCTCCCAGGACAAAGTGGGATCATTCCCAGTCCAAACTGGATCCCCTGGCCCCCTCCCAGGACAGACTGGGATCATTCCCAGTCCAAACTGGATCCCCTGGCCCCCTCCCAGGACAGATGGGATAACTTCCAGTCCAAACTGGACCCCTGGCCCCCTCCCAGGACAGAATGGGGTCATTCCCAGTCCAAACTGGATCCCCTGTCCCCGTCCCATGACAGACTGGGCCCTGTGCCAGTCCAAACTGGATACCCTGTCCCCTCCCAGTTAAGACTGGGATAATTCCCAGGCCAAAGTGTATCCCCTGGCCCCCTCCCAGGACAGACTGGGATCATTCCCAGTCCAGACTGGATCCCCTGGCCCTCTCCCAGTGCAGAGTAGGATAATTCCCAGTCCAAACTGGATCCCCTGGCCCCCTCCCAGGACAGACTGGGCCCTTTCCCAGTCCAAACTGGATCCCCTGTCCCCTCCCTGTTAAGACTGGGATAATTCCCAGTCCAAAGTGGAACCCCTGGCCCCCTCCCAGGACAGACTGGGACTTTCCCAGTCCAACCTGGATCCCCTGGCCCACTCCCAGGACACACTGGGATCATTCCCAGTCCAATGTGGATGCCCTGGCCTCCTCTCACTACAGACTGGGCCCTGTCGCAGTCCAATCTGGATTCCCTGGCCCCCTCCCACTACAGACTGGGATAATTCCCAGTCCAATCTGGATCCCCTGGCCTCCTCCCAGGACAGACTGGAAAAATTCCCAGTCCAAATTGGATCCCCTGGCCCCGTCCCAGGACAGACTGGGATCACTCCCAGTCCAGACTGGATCCCCTGGCCCCTTCCCAGGACAGACTGCGATCATTCCCCATCCAAAATGGATCCCATGGCCCCCTCCCAGGACAGACTGGGCCCTGCCCCAGTCCAAAGTGGAACCTCTGCCACCTCCCAGGACAGACTGGGCCCTGTCCCAGTTCAACCTGGATCCCCTGGCCCCCTCCCAGGACAGACTGGGCCCTGTCCCAGTCCAAACTGGATCCCCTGGCCCCCTCCCAGGACAGACTGGGCCCTGTCCCAGTCCAAAGAGGATCCCCTGGCCCCCTCCCAGGAACAAACGGGGTCATTCCCATTCCAAACTGGATTCCCTGGCCCCCTCCGAGTACCAAATGGGGTCATTCCCATTCCAAACTGCATCCCCTGGCCCCCTCCCAGGACCAAATAGGATCATTCCCAGTCCAGAGTGGATCCCCTGGCCCCCTCCCAGGACACACTGGGATCATTCCCTGTCCAATGTGGATCCCCTGGCCTCCTCTCACTACAGACTGGGCCCTGTCCCAGTCCAATCTGGATTCCCTGGCCCCCTCCCACTACAGACTGGGATAATTCCCAGTCCAAACTGGATCCCCTGGCCCCCTCCCAGGACAGACTGGGTCCTAACCCATTCCAAACTGAATCCCTTGGCGCCCTCCCAGGACAGACTGGAATCATTCCCAGTGCAAACTGGATCCCCTGCCCCCTCCCAGGACAGACTGGGCCGTGTCCCTGTCCAAACTGGACCCCCTGGACCCCTCCCAGGACAGACTGGGCCTTCTCACAGTCGAAACTGGATCACCTGGCCCCATCCCAGGACAGACTAGGATCATTCCCAGTCCAATGTGGATCCCCTGGCCCCGTCCCAGGACAGACTGGGCCCTGTCCCAGTCGAAACGGGATCCCCTGGCCCCCTCCCAGGACACACTGGGATCATTCCCAGTCCAATGTGGATGCCCTGGCCTCCTCTCACTACAGACTGGGCCCTGTCCCAGTCCAATCTGGATTCCCTGGCCCCCTCCCACTACAGACTGGGATAATTCCCAGTCCAACCTGGATCCCCTGGCCTCCTCTCACTACAGACTGGGCCCTGTCCCAGTCCAATCTGGATTCCCTGGCCTCCTCCCAGGACAGACTGGGATCATTCCCAGTCCAGACTGGATCCCCTGGCCCTCTCCCAGTGCAGAGTAGGATAATTCCCAGTCCAAACTGGATCCCCTGGCCCCCTCCCAGGACAGACTGGGCCCTTTCCCAGTCCAAACTGGATCCCCTGTCCCCTCCCTGTTAAGACTGGGATAATTCCCAGTCCAAAGTGGAACCCCTGGTCGCCTCCCAGGACAGACTGGGCCCTGTCCCAGTACAAACTGGATCCCCTGGCCCCCTCTCAGGACAGGCTGGGATCATTCCCAGTCCAATGTGGATGCCCTGGCCTCCTCTCACTACAGACTGGGCCCTGTCGCAGTCCAATCTGGATTCCCTGGCCCCCTCCCACTACAGACTGGGATAATTCCCAGTCCAATCTGGATCCCCTGGCCTCCTCCCAGGACAGACTGGAAAAATTCCCAGTCCAAATTGGATCCCCTGGCCCCATCCCAAGACAGACTGGGATCACTCCCAGTCCAGACTGGATCCCCTGGCCCCTTCCCAGGACAGACTGCGATCATTCCCCATCCAAAATGGATCCCATGGCCCCCTCCCAGGACAGACTGGGCCCTGTCCCAGTCCAAAGTGGAACCTCTGCCACCTCCCAGGACAGACTGGGCCCTGTCCCAGTCCAACCTGGATCCCCTGGCCCCCTCCCAGGACAGACTGGGCCCTGTCCCAGTCCAAACTGGATCCCCTGGCCCCCTGCCTGGACCAAACGGGGACATTCCCATTCCAAACTGGATTCCCTGGCCCCATCCCAGTACCAAATGGGGTCATTCCCATTCCAAACTGGATCCCCTGGTCCCCTCCCAGGACCAAATAGGATCATTCCCAGTCCAGAGTGGATCCCCTGGCCCCCTCCCAGGACTGATTGGGCCCTGTCCCAGTCCAACCTGGATCCCCTGGCCCCTTCCCAGAACAGACTGGGACCTCTCCCATTCCAAACTGGATCCCCTGGCCCCCTCCCAGGACAAAGTGGGATCATTCCCAGTCCAAATGGATCCCCTGGCCCTCTACCAGGACAGACTGGGATCATTCCCAGTCCAGAGTGGATCCCCTGGCCCCCTCCCAGGACACACTGGGATCATTCCCTGTCCAATGTGGATCCCCTGGCCTCCTCTCACTACAGACTGGGCCCTGTCCCAGTCCAATCTGGATTCCCTGGCCCCCTCCCACTACAGACTGGGATAATTCCCAGTCCAATCTGGATCCCCTGGCCCCCTCCCAGGACAGACTGGGTCCTAACCCATTCCAAACTGAATCCCTTGGCGCCCTCCCAGGACAGACTGGAATCATTCCCAGTGCAAACTGGATCCCCTGCCCCCTCCCAGGACAGACTGGGCCGTGTCCCTGTCCAAACTGGACCCCCTGGACCCCTCCCAGGACAGACTGGGCCTTCTCACAGTCGAAACTGGATCACCTGGCCCCATCCCAGGACAGACTAGGATCATTCCCAGTCCAATGTGGATCCCCTGGCCCCGTCCCAGGACAGACTGGGCCCTGTCCCAGTCGAAACGGGATCCCCTGGCCCCCTCCCAGGACACACTGGGATCATTCCCAGTCCAATGTGGATGCCCTGGCCTCCTCTCACTACAGACTGGGCCCTGTCCCAGTCCAATCTGGATTCCCTGGCCCCCTCCCACTACAGACTGGGATAATTCCCAGTCCAACCTGGATCCCCTGGCCTCCTCTCACTACAGACTGGGCCCTGTCCCAGTCCAATCTGGATTCCCTGGCCTCCTCCCAGGACAGACTGGGATCATTCCCAGTCCAGACTGGATCCCCTGGCCCTCTCCCAGTGCAGAGTAGGATAATTCCCAGTCCAAACTGGATCCCCTGGCCCCCTCCCAGGACAGACTGGGCCCTTTCCCAGTCCAAACTGGATCCCCTGTCCCCTCCCTGTTAAGACTGGGATAATTACCAGTCCAAAGTGGAACCCCTGGTCGCCTCCCAGGACAGACTGGGCCCTGTCCCAGTACAAACTGGATCCCCTGGCCCCCTCTCAGGACAGGCTGGGATCATTCCCAGTCCAATGTGGATGCCCTGGCCTCCTCTCACTACAGACTGGGCCCTGTCGCAGTCCAATCTGGATTCCCTGGCCCCCTCCCACTACAGACTGGGATAATTCCCAGTCCAATCTGGATCCCCTGGCCTCCTCCCAGGACAGACTGGAAAAATTCCCAGTCCAAATTGGATCCCCTGGCCCCGTCCCAGGACAGACTGGGATCACTCCCAGTCCAGACTGGATCCCCTGGCCCCTTCCCAGGACAGACTGCGATCATTCCCCATCCAAAATGGATCCCATGGCCCCCTCCCAGGACAGACTGGGCCCTGTCCCAGTCCAAAGTGGAACCTCTGCCACCTCCCAGGACAGACTGGGCCCTGTCCCAGTCCAACCTGGATCCCCTGGCCCCCTCCCAGGACAGACTGGGCCCTGTCCCAGTCCAAACTGGATCCCCTGGCCCCCTGCCTGGACCAAACGGGGACATTCCCATTCCAAACTGGATTCCCTGGCCCCCTCCCAGTACCAAATGGGGTCATTCCCATTCCAAACTGGATCCCCTGGTCCCCTCCCAGGACCAAATAGGATCATTCCCAGTCCAGAGTGGATCCCCTGGCCCCCTCCCAGGACAGATTGGGCCCTGTCCCAGTCCAACCTGGATCCCCTGGCCCCTTCCCAGAACAGACTGGGACCTCTCCCATTCCAAACTGGATCCCCTGGCCCCCTCCCAGGACAAAGTGGGATCATTCCCAGTCCAAATGGATCCCCTGGCCCTCTACCAGGACAGACTGGGATCAATCCCAGTCCAAACTGGATCCCCTGGCCCCCTCCCAGGACAGACTGGGATCATTCCCAGTCCAAACTGGATCCCCTGGCCCCCTCCCAGGACAGATGGGATAACTTCCAGTCCAAACTGGACCCCTGGCCCCCTCCCAGGACAGAATGGGGTCATTCCCAGTCCAAACTGGATCCCCTGTCCCCGTCCCATGACAGACTGGGCCCTGTGCCAGTCCAAACTGGATACCCTGTCCCCTCCCAGTTAAGACTGGGATAATTCCCAGGCCAAAGTATAACCCCTGGCCCCCTCCCAGGACAGACTGGGATCATTCCCAGTCCAAACTGGATCCCCTGGCCCCCTCCCAGGACAGACTGGGATCATTCCCAGTCCAAACTGGATCCCCTGGCCCCCTCCCAGGACAGACTGGGATCATTCCCAGTCCAAACTGGATCCCCTGGCCCCCTCCCAGGACAGACTGAGCCCTGTCCCAGTCCAACCTGGATCCCCTGGCCCCCTCCCAGGATAGACTGGGCCCTGTCCCAATCCAAAGTGGATCCCCTGGCCCCCTCCCAGGACAGACTGGAATCATTCCCAGTCCAAAGTGGATCCCCTGGCCCTCTCCCAGTGCAGAGTAGGATAATTCCCAGTCCAAACTGGATCCCGTGGCCCCCTCCCAGGACAGACTGGGCCCTTTCCCAGTCCAAACTGGATCCTCTGGCCGCCTCCCAGGACAGGCTGGGATCATTCCCAGTCCTAACAGGATACCCTGGCACCCTCCCAGGTCAGACTGGGATCATTCCCAGTCCAACCTGGATCACCTGGCCCCCTCCCACTACAGACTGGGACTTTCCCAGTCCAAACTGGATCCCCTGGCCCCCTCCCAGGACAGACTGGGTCATCTCCCAGTCGAATCTGGATCCCCTGGCCCTGTCCCAGGACAGTCTGGGATCATTCTCAGTCCAAACTGGATCCCCTGGCCCCCTCCCAGGACACACTGGGATCATTCCCTGTCCAATGTGGATCCCCTGGCCTCCTCTCACTACAGACTGGGCCCTGTCCCAGTCCAATCTGGATTCCCTGGCCCCCTCCCACTACAGACTGGGATAATTCCCAGTCCAAAGTGGATCCCCTGGCCTGCTCCCAAGACAGACTGGAAAAATTCCCAGTCCAGACTGGATCCCCTGGCCCCCTCCCAGGACAAAGTGGGATCATTCCCAGTCCAAACTGGATCCCCTGGCCCGCTCCCAGGACAGATGGGATAACTTCCAGTCCAAACTGGATCCCCTGGCCCCGTCCCAGGACAGAATGGGGTCATTCCCAGTCCAAGCTGGATCCCCTGGCCCCATGCCATGTCAGACTGGGCCCTGTCCCAGTCCAAACTGGATCCCCTGTCCCCTCCCTGTTAAGACTGGGATAATTCCCAGTCCAAAGTGGAACCCCTGGTCACCTCCCAGGACAGACTGGGCCCTGTC
The DNA here is from genome assembly GCF_030936135.1 of Gavia stellata. Taxonomy (NCBI): domain Eukaryota; kingdom Metazoa; phylum Chordata; class Aves; order Gaviiformes; family Gaviidae; genus Gavia; species Gavia stellata. The sequence goes on along the minus strand of NW_026776696.1, from coordinate 21,976 downwards.
CCAGTACAAACTGGATCCCCTGGCCCCCTCCCAGGACAGACTGGGATCATTCCCAGTCCAGACTGGATCCCCTGGCCCTCTCCCAGTGCAGAGTAGGATAATTCCCAGTCCAAACTGGATCCCCTGGCCCCCTCCCAGGACAGACTGGGCCCTTTCCCAGTCCAAACTGGATCCCCTGTCCCCTCCCTGTTAAGACTGGGATAATTCCCAGTCCAAAGTGGATCCCCTGGTCGCCTCCCAGGACAGACTGGGCCCTGTCCCAGTCCAAACTGGATCCCCTGGCCCCCTCTCAGGACAGGCTGGGATCATTCCCAGTCCAAACTAGATCCCCTGGCCCCCTCCCAGGACAGACTGGGACTTTCCCAGTCCAACCTGGATCCCCTGGCCCACTCCCAGGACACACTGGGATCATTCCCAGTCCAATGTGGATGCCCTGGCCTCCTCTCACTACAGACTGGGCCCTGTCGCAGTCCAATCTGCATTCCCTGGCCCCCTCCCACTACAGACTGGGATCATTCCCAGTCCAAACTGGATCCCCTGGCCTCCTCCCAGGACAGACTGGAAAAATTCCCAGTCCAAATTGGATCCCCTGGCCCCGTCCCAGGACAGACTGGGATCACTCCCAGTCCAGACTGGATCCCCTGGCCCCTTCCCAGGACAGACTGCGATCATTCCCCATCCAAAATGGATCCCATGGCCCCCTCCCAGGACAGACTGGGCCCTGTCCCAGTCCAAAGTGGAACCTCTGCCACCTCCCAGGACAGACTGGGCCCTGTCCCAGTTCAACCTGGATCCCCTGGCCCCCTCCCAGGACAGACTGGGCCCTGTCCCAATCCAAACTGGATTCCCTGGCCCCCTCCCAGGACCAAATGGGGTCATTCCCAGTCCAAAGTGGATCCCCTGGCCGCCTCCCAGGACAGGCTGGGATCATTCCCAGTCCTAACAGGATACCCTGGCACCCTCCCAGGTCAGACTGGGATCATTCCCAGTCCAACCTGGATCACCTGGCCCACTCCCAGAACAGACTGGGACTTTCCCAGTCCAACCTGGATCCCCTGGCCCCCTCCCAGGACAGACTGGGTCCTCTCCCAGTCGAAACTTGATCCCCTAGCCCCCTCCCAGGAAAGAATGGGGTCATTCCCAGTCCAAACTGGATCCCCTAACCCCCTCTCAGGAAAGACTGTGCCCTGTCCCAGTCGAAACTGGATCCCCTGTCCCCTCCCAGTTAAGACTGGGATAATTCCCAGGCCAAAGTGTATCCCCTGGCCCCCTCCCAGGACAGACTGGGCCCTGTCCCAGTCCAACCTGGATCCCCTGGCCCCCTCCCAGGACAGACTGAGCCCTGTCCCAGTCCAAACTGGATTCCCTGGCCCCCTCCCAGAACACACTGGTGTCATTCCCAGTCCAAACTGGATCCCCTGGCCCCCTCCCAGGACACACTGGGATCATTCCCAGTCCAATGTGGATGCCCTGGCCCCCTCCCACTACAGACTGGGATAATTCCCAGTCCAAACTGGATCCCCTGGCCCCCTCCCAGGACAGACTGGGATCATTCCCATTCCAAACTGGATCCCCTGGCCCTCTCCCAGTGCAGAGTAGGATAATTCCCAGTCCAAACTGGATCCCCTGGCCCCCTCCCAGGACGGACTGGGCCCTTTCCCAGTCCAAACTGGATCCCCTGGCCCCCTCCCAGGACAGACTGGGCCCTTTCCCAGTCCAAACTGGATCCCCTGGCCCCCTCCCAGGACAGACTGGGATCATCCCCAGTCCTAACAGGATCCCCTGGCCCCCTCCCAGGACAGAATGGGATCATTCCCAGTCCAATGTGGATGCCCTGGCCTCCTCTCACTACAGACTGGGCCCTGTCCCAGTCCAATCTGGATTCCCTGGCCCCCTCCCACTACAGACTGGGATAATTCCCAGTCCAATCTGGATCCCCTGGCCTCCTCCCAGGACAGACTGGAAAAATTCCCAGTCCAAACTGGATCCCCTGGCCCCCTCCCAGGACAGACTGGGATCACTCCCAGTCCAGACTGGATCCCCTGGCCCCCTCCCAGGACAGAGTGGGATCATTCCCCGTCCAAAATGGATCCCATGGCCCCCTCCCAGGACAGAGTGGGCCCTGTCCCATTCCAAACTGGATCCCCTGGCCCCCTCCCAGGACCAAATAGGATCATTCCCAGTCCAGAGTGGATCCCCTGGCCCCCTCCCAAGACAGACTGGGCCCTGTTCCAGTCCAAACTGGTTCCCCTGGCCCCTTCCCAGAACAGACTGGGATCACTCCCAGTCCAGACTGGATCCCCTGGCCCCCTCCCAGGACCAAATGGGGTCATTCCCAGTCCAAACTGGATCCCCTGGCCCCCTCCCAGGACAGACTGGGCCCTTTCCCAGTCCAAACTGGATCCTCTGGCCGCCTCCCAGGACAGGCTGGGATCATTCCCATTCCAAACTGGATCCCCTGGCCCCCTCCCAGGACAAAGTGGGATCATTCCCAGTCCAAACTGGATCCCCTGGCCCCCTCCCAGGACAGATTGGGCCCTGTCCCAGTCCAACCTGGATCCCCTGGCCCCTTCCCAGAACAGACTGGGACCTCTCCCATTCCAAACTGGACCCCTGGCCCCCTCCCAGGACAGAATGGGATCATTCCCAGTCCAAATGGATCCCCTGGCCCTCTACCAGGACAGACTGGGATCATTCCCAGTCCAGAGTGGATCCCCTGGCCCCCTCCCAGGACACACTGGGATCATTCCCTGTCCAATGTGGATCCCCTGGCCTCCTCTCACTACAGACTGGGCCCTGTCCCAGTCCAATCTGGATTCCCTGGCCCCCTCCCACTACAGACTGGGATAATTCCCAGTCCAAACTGGATCCCCTGGCCCCCTCCCAGGACAGACTGGGTCCTAACCCATTCCAAACTGAATCCCTTGGCGCCCTCCCAGGACAGACTGGAATCATTCCCAGTGCAAACTGGATCCCCTGCCCCCTCCCAGGACAGACTGGGCCGTGTCCCTGTCCAAACTGGACCCCCTGGACCCCTCCCAGGACAGACTGGGCCTTCTCACAGTCGAAACTGGATCACCTGGCCCCATCCCAGGACAGACTAGGATCATTCCCAGTCCAATGTGGATCCCCTGGCCCCGTCCCAGGACAGACTGGGCCCTGTCCCAGTCGAAACGGGATCCCCTGGCCCCCTCCCAGGACACACTGGGATCATTCCCAGTCCAATGTGGATGCCCTGGCCTCCTCTCACTACAGACTGGGCCCTGTCCCAGTCCAATCTGGATTCCCTGGCCCCCTCCCACTACAGACTGGGATAATTCCCAGTCCAACCTGGATCCCCTGGCCTCCTCTCACTACAGACTGGGCCCTGTCCCAGTCCAATCTGGATTCCCTGGCCTCCTCCCAGGACAGACTGGGATCATTCCCAGTCCAGACTGGATCCCCTGGCCCTCTCCCAGTGCAGAGTAGGATAATTCCCAGTCCAAACTGGATCCCCTGGCCCCCTCCCAGGACAGACTGGGCCCTTTCCCAGTCCAAACTGGATCCCCTGTCCCCTCCCTGTTAAGACTGGGATAATTACCAGTCCAAAGTGGAACCCCTGGTCGCCTCCCAGGACAGACTGGGCCCTGTCCCAGTACAAACTGGATCCCCTGGCCCCCTCTCAGGACAGGCTGGGATCATTCCCAGTCCAATGTGGATGCCCTGGCCTCCTCTCACTACAGACTGGGCCCTGTCGCAGTCCAATCTGGATTCCCTGGCCCCCTCCCACTACAGACTGGGATAATTCCCAGTCCAATCTGGATCCCCTGGCCTCCTCCCAGGACAGACTGGAAAAATTCCCAGTCCAAATTGGATCCCCTGGCCCCGTCCCAGGACAGACTGGGATCACTCCCAGTCCAGACTGGATCCCCTGGCCCCTTCCCAGGACAGACTGCGATCATTCCCCATCCAAAATGGATCCCATGGCCCCCTCCCAGGACAGACTGGGCCCTGTCCCAGTCCAAAGTGGAACCTCTGCCACCTCCCAGGACAGACTGGGCCCTGTCCCAGTCCAACCTGGATCCCCTGGCCCCCTCCCAGGACAGACTGGGCCCTGTCCCAGTCCAAACTGGATCCCCTGGCCCCCTGCCTGGACCAAACGGGGACATTCCCATTCCAAACTGGATTCCCTGGCCCCCTCCCAGTACCAAATGGGGTCATTCCCATTCCAAACTGGATCCCCTGGTCCCCTCCCAGGACCAAATAGGATCATTCCCAGTCCAGAGTGGATCCCCTGGCCCCCTCCCAGGACAGATTGGGCCCTGTCCCAGTCCAACCTGGATCTCCTGGCCCCTTCCCAGAACAGACTGGGACCTCTCCCATTCCAAACTGGATCCCCTGGCCCCCTCCCAGGACAAAGTGGGATCATTCCCAGTCCAAATGGATCCCCTGGCCCTCTACCAGGACAGACTGGGATCAATCCCAGTCCAAACTGGATCCCCTGGCCCCCTCCCAGGACAGACTGGGATCATTCCCAGTCCAAACTGGATCCCCTGGCCCCCTCCCAGGACAGATGGGATAACTTCCAGTCCAAACTGGACCCCTGGCCCCCTCCCAGGACAGAATGGGGTCATTCCCAGTCCAAACTGGATCCCCTGTCCCCGTCCCATGACAGACTGGGCCCTGTGCCAGTCCAAACTGGATACCCTGTCCCCTCCCAGTTAAGACTGGGATAATTCCCAGGCCAAAGTATAACCCCTGGCCCCCTCCCAGGACAGACTGGGATCATTCCCAGTCCAAACTGGATCCCCTGGCCCCCTCCCAGGACAGACTGGGATCAATCCCAGTCCAAACTGGATCCCCTGGCCCCCTCCCAGGACAGACTGGGATCATTCCCAGTCCAAACTGGATCCCCTGGCCCCCTCCCAGGACAGACTGAGCCCTGTCCCAGTCCAACCTGGATCCCCTGGCCCCCTCCCAGGATAGACTGGGCCCTGTCCCAATCCAAAGTGGATCCCCTGGCCCCCTCCCAGGACAGACTGGAATCATTCCCAGTCCAAAGTGGATCCCCTGGCCCTCTCCCAGTGCAGAGTAGGATAATTCCCAGTCCAAACTGGATCCCGTGGCCCCCTCCCAGGACAGACTGGGCCCTTTCCCAGTCGAAACTGGATCCTCTGGCCGCCTCCCAGGACAGGCTGGGATCATTCCCAGTCCTAACAGGATACCCTGGCACCCTCCCAGGTCAGACTGGGATCATTCCCAGTCCAACCTGGATCACCTGGCCCCCTCCCACTACAGACTGGGACTTTCCCAGTCCAAACTGGATCCCCTGGCCCCCTCCCAGGACAGACTGGGTCATCTCCCAGTCGAATCTGGATCCCCTGGCCCTGTCCCAGGACAGTCTGGGATCATTCTCAGTCCAAACTGGATCCCCTGGCCCCCTCCCAGGACACACTGGGATCATTCCCTGTCCAATGTGGATCCCCTGGCCTCCTCTCACTACAGACTGGGCCCTGTCCCAGTCCAATCTGGATTCCCTGGCCCCCTCCCACTACAGACTGGGATAATTCCCAGTCCAAAGTGGATCCCCTGGCCTGCTCCCAAGACAGACTGGAAAAATTCCCAGTCCAGACTGGATCCCCTGGCCCCCTCCCAGGACAAAGTGGGATCATTCCCAGTCCAAACTGGATCCCCTGGCCCGCTCCCAGGACAGATGGGATAACTTCCAGTCCAAACTGGATCCCCTGGCCCCGTCCCAGGACAGAATGGGGTCATTCCCAGTCCAAGCTGGATCCCCTGGCCCCATGCCATGTCAGACTGGGCCCTGTCCCAGTCCAAACTGGATCCCCTGTCCCCTCCCTGTTAAGACTGGGATAATTCCCAGTCCAAAGTGGAACCCCTGGTCACCTCCCAGGACAGACTGGGCCCTGTCCCAGTACAAACTGGATCCCCTGGCCCCCTCCCAGGACAGACTGGGATCATTCCCAGTCCAGACTGGATCCCCTGGCCCTCTCCCAGTGCAGAGTAGGATAATTCCCAGTCCAAACTGGATCCCCTGGCCCCCTCCCAGGACAGACTGGGCCCTTTCCCAGTCCAAACTGGATCCCCTGTCCCCTCCCTGTTAAGACTGGGATAATTCCCAGTCCAAAGTGGATCCCCTGGTCGCCTCCCAGGACAGACTGGGCCCTGTCTCAGTACAAACTGGATCCCCTGGCCCCCTCTCAGGACAGGCTGGGATCATTCCCAGTCCAAACTAGATCCCCTGGCCCCCTCCCAGGACAGACTGGGACTTTCCCAGTCCAACCTGGATCCCCTGGCCCACTCCCAGGACACACTGGGATCATTCCCAGTCCAATGTGGATGCCCTGGCCTCCTCTCACTACAGACTGGGCCCTGTCGCAGTCCAATCTGCATTCCCTGGCCCCCTCCCACTACAGACTGGGATAAATCCCAGTCCAAACTGGATCCCCTGGCCTCCTCCCAGGACAGACTGGAAAAATTCCCAGTCCAAATTGGATCCCCTGGCCCCGTCCCAGGACAGACTGGGATCACTCCCAGTCCAGACTGGATCCCCTGGCCCCTTCCCAGGACAGACTGCGATCATTCCCCATCCAAAATGGATCCCATGGCCCCCTCCCAGGACAGACTGGGCCCTGTCCCAGTCCAAAGTGGAACCTCTGCCACCTCCCAGGACAGACTGGGCCCTGTCCCAGTTCAACCTGGATCCCCTGGCCCCCTCCCAGGACAGACTGGGCCCTGTCCCAATCCAAACTGGATTCCCTGGCCCCCTCCCAGGACCAAATGGGGTCATTCCCAGTCCAAAGTGGATCCCCTGGCCGCCTCCCAGGACAGGCTGGGATCATTCCCAGTCCTAACAGGATACCCTGGCACCCTCCCAGGTCAGACTGGGATCATTCCCAGTCCAACCTGGATCACCTGGCCCACTCCCAGAACAGACTGGGACTTTCCCAGTCCAACCTGGATCCCCTGGCCCCCTCCCAGGACAGACTGGGTCCTCTCCCAGTCGAAACTTGATCCCCTAGCCCCCTCCCAGGAAAGAATGGGGTCATTCCCAGTCCAAACTGGATCCCCTAACCCCCTCTCAGGAAAGACTGTGCCCTGTCCCAGTCGAAACTGGATCCCCTGTCCCCTCCCAGTTAAGACTGGGATAATTCCCAGGCCAAAGTGTATCCCCTGGCCCCCTCCCAGGACAGACTGGGCCCTGTCCCAGTCCAACCTGGATCCCCTGGCCCCCTCCCAGGACAGACTGAGCCCTGTCCCAGTCCAAACTGGATTCCCTGGCCCCCTCCCAGAACACACTGGTGTCATTCCCAGTCCAAACTGGATCCCCTGGCCCCCTCCCAGGACACACTGGGATCATTCCCAGTCCAATGTGGATGCCCTGGCCCCCTCCCACTACAGACTGGGATAATTCCCAGTCCAAACTGGATCCCCTGGCCCCCTCCCAGGACAGACTGGGATCATTCCCATTCCAAACTGGATCCCCTGGCCCTCTCCCAGTGCAGAGTAGGATAATTCCCAGTCCAAACTGGATCCCCTGGCCCCCTCCCAGGACGGACTGGGCCCTTTCCCAGTCCAAACTGGATCCCCTGGCCCCCTCCCAGGACAGACTGGGCCCTTTCCCAGTCCAAACTGGATCCCCTGGCCCCCTCCCAGGACAGACTGGGATCATCCCCAGTCCTAACAGGATCCCCTGGCCCCCTCCCAGGACAGAATGGGATCATTCCCAGTCCAATGTGGATGCCCTGGCCTCCTCTCACTACAGACTGGGCCCTGTCCCAGTCCAATCTGGATTCCCTGGCCCCCTCCCACTACAGACTGGGATAATTCCCAGTCCAATCTGGATCCCCTGGCCTCCTCCCAGGACAGACTGGAAAAATTCCCAGTCCAAACTGGATCCCCTGGCCCCCTCCCAGGACAGACTGGGATCACTCCCAGTCCAGACTGGATCCCCTGGCCCCCTCCCAGGACAGAGTGGGATCATTCCCCGTCCAAAATGGATCCCATGGCCCCCTCCCAGGACAGAGTGGGCCCTGTCCCATTCCAAACTGGATCCCCTGGCCCCCTCCCAGGACCAAATAGGATCATTCCCAGTCCAGAGTGGATCCCCTGGCCCCCTCCCAAGACAGACTGGGCCTGTTCCAGTCCAAACTGGTTCCCCTGGCCCCTTCCCAGAACAGACTGGGATCACTCCCAGTCCAGACTGGATCCCCTGGCCCCCTCCCAGGACCAAATGGGGTCATTCCCAGTCCAAACTGGATCCCCTGGCCCCCTCCCAGGACAGACTGGGCCCTTTCCCAGTCCAAACTGGATCCTCTGGCCGCCTCCCAGGACAGGCTGGGATCATTCCCATTCCAAACTGGATCCCCTGGCCCCCTCCCAGGACAAAGTGGGATCATTCCCAGTCCAAACTGGATCCCCTGGCCCCCTCCCAGGACACACTGGGATCATTCCCAGTCCAAACTGGATCCCCTGGCCCCCTCCCAGGACAGATGGGATAACTTCCAGTCCAAACTGGACCCCTGGCCCCCTCCCAGGACAGAATGGGGTCATTCCCAGTCCAAACTGTATCCCCTGTCCCCGTCCCATGACAGACTGGGCCCTGTGCCAGTCCAAACTGGATACCCTGTCCCCTCCCAGTTAAGACTGGGATAATTCCCAGGCCAAAGTGTATCCCCTGGCCCCCTCCCAGGACAGACTGGGATCATTCCCAGTCCAGACTGGATCCCCTGGCCCTCTCCCAGTGCAGAGTAGGATAATTCCCAGTCCAAACTGGATCCCCTGGCCCCCTCCCAGGACAGACTGGGCCCTTTCCCAGTCCAAACTGGATCCCCTGTCCCCTCCCTGTTAAGACTGGGATAATTCCCAGTCCAAAGTGGAACCCCTGGCCCCCTCCCAGGACAGACTGGGCCTTCTCACAGTCGAAACTGGATCACCTGGCCCCATCCCAGGACAGACTGCCATCATTCCCAGTCCAAACTGGATCCCCTGGCCCCCTCCCAGGACAGACTGGGCCCTGTCCCAGTCGAAACGGGATCCCCTGGCCCCCTCCCAGGACACACTGGGATCATTCCCAGTCCAATGTGGATGCCCTGGCCTCCTCTCACTACAGACTGGGCCCTGTCCCAGTCCAATCTGGATTCCCTGGCCCCCTCCCACTACAGACTGGGATAATTCCCAGTCCAACCTGGATCCCCTGGCCTCCTCTCACTACAGACTGGGCCCTGTCCCAGTCCAATCTGGATTCCCTGGCCCCCTCCCAGGACAGACTGGGATCATTCCCAGTCCAGACTGGATCCCCTGGCCCGCTCCCAGTGCAGAGTAGGATAATTCCCAGTCCAAACTGGATCCCCTGGCCCCCTCCCAGGACAGACTGGGCCCTTTCCCAGTCCAAACTGGATCCCCTGTCCCCTCCCTGTTAAGACTGGGATAATTCCCAGTCCAAAGTGGAACCCCTGGTCGCCTCCCAGGACAGACTGGGCCCTGTCCCAGTACAAACTGGATCCCCTGGCCCCCTCTCAGGACAGGCTGGGATCATTCCCAGTCCAATGTGGATGCCCTGGCCTCCTCTCACTACAGACTTGGCCCTGTCGCAGTCCAATCTGGATTCCCTGGCCCCCTCCCACTACAGACTGGGATAATTCCCAGTCCAATCTGGATCCCCTGGCCTCCTCCCAGGACAGACTGGAAAAATTCCCAGTCCAAATTGGATCCCCTGGCCCCGTCCCAGGACAGACTGGGATCACTCCCAGTCCAGACTGGATCCCCTGGCCCCTTCCCAGGACAGACTGCGATCATTCCCCATCCAAAATGGATCCCATGGCCCCCTCCCAGGACAGACTGGGCCCTGTCCCAGTCCAAAGTGGAACCTCTGCCACCTCCCAGGACAGACTGGGCCCTGTCCCAGTTCAACCTGGATCCACTGGCCCCCTCCCAGGACAGACTGGGCCCTGTCCCAGTCCAAACTGGATCCCCTGGCCCCCTGCCTGGACCAAACGGGGACATTCCCATTCCAAACTGGATTCCCTGGCCCCCTCCCAGTACCAAATGGGGTCATTCCCATTCCAAACTGGATCCCCTGGTCCCCTCCCAGGACCAAATAGGATCATTCCCAGTCCAGAGTGGATCCCCTGGCCCCCTCCCAGGACAGATTGGGCCCTGTCCCAGTCCAACCTGGATCCCCTGGCCCCTTCCCAGAACAGACTGGGACCTCTCCCATTCCAAACTGGATCCCCTGGCCCCCTCCCAGGACAAAGTGGGATCATTCCCAGTCCAAATGGATCCCCTGGCCCTCTACCAGGACAGACTGGGATCATTCCCAGTCCAAACTGGATCCCCTGGCCCCCTCCCAGCACAAACTGGGATCATTCCCAGTCCAAACTGGATCCCCTGGCCCCCTCCCAGGACAGATGGGATAACTTCCAGTCCAAACTGGACCCCTGGCCCCCTCCCAGGACAGAATGGGGTCATTCCCAGTCCAAACTGGATCCCCTGTCCCCGTCCCATGACAGACTGGGCCCTGTGCCAGTCCAAACTGGATACCCTGTCCCCTCCCAGTTAAGACTGGGATAATTCCCAGGCCAAAGTGTATCCCCTGGCCCCCTCCCAGGACAGACTGGGATCATTCCCAGTCCAAACTGGATCCCCTGGCCCCCTCCCAGGACAGACTGGGATCATTCCCAGTCCAAACTGGATCCCCTGGCCCCCTCCCAGGACAGACTGGGATCATTCCCAGTCCAAACTGGATCCCCTGGCCCCCTCCCAGGACAGACTGAGCCCTGTCCCAGTCCAACCTGGATCCCCTGGCCCCCTCCCAGGATAGACTGGGCCCTGTCCCAATCCAAAGTGGATTCCCTGGCCCCCTCCCAGGACCAAATGGGGTCATTCCCAGTCCAAACTGGATCCCCTGGCCCCCTCCCAGGACAGACTGGGATCATTCCCTGTCCAATGTGGATGCCCTGGCCTCCTCTCACTACAGACTGGGCCCTTTCCCAGTCCAAACTGGATCCCCTGGCCGCCTCCCAGGACAGGCTGGGATCATTCCCAGTCCTAACAGGATACCCTGGCACCCTCCCAGGACAGACTGGGATCATTCCCAGTCCAACCTGGATCACCTGGCCCACTCCCAGAACAGACTGGGACTTTCCCAGTCCAACCTGGATCCCCTGGCCCCCTCCCAGGACAGACTGGGCCCTGTCCCAGTCCAACCTGGATCCCCTGGCCCCCTCCCAGGACAGACTGAGCCCTGTCCCAGTCCAAATTGGATCCCCTAGCCCCCTCCCAGGACAGACTGGGATCATTCCCAGTCCAAACTGGATCCCCTGGCCCCCTCCCAGGACAGACTGAGCCCTGTCCCAGTCCAAACTGGATCCCCTGGCCCCCTCCCAGAACACACTGTTGTCATTCCCAGTCCAAACTGGATCCCCTGGCCCCATCCCAGGACAGATGGGATAACTTCCAGTCCAAACTGGACCCCTGGCCCACTCCCAGGACAGAATGGGGTCATTCCCAGTCCAAACTGGATCCCCAGTCCCCGTCCCATGACAGACTGGGCCCTGTGCCAGTCCAAACTGGATACCCTGTCCCCTCCCAGTTAAGACTGGGATAATTCCAGGCCAAAGTGTATCCCCTGGCCCCCTCCCAGGACAGACTGGGCCCTGTCGCAGTCCAAACTGGATCCCCTGGCCCCGTCCCAGGAGAGACTCGGCCCTGTCCCAGTCCAAAATGGATCTCCTGGCCCCCTCCCAGGACACACTGTTGTCATTCCCAGTCCAAACTGGATCCCCTGGCCCCTCCCAGTTAAGACTGGGATAATTCGCAGTCCATAGTGGATCCACTGGCCCCCTCCCCGGACAGGGTGGGCCCTGTCCCAGTCCAAACTGGATCCCCTGGCCCCCTCCAGGACAGACTGGGATCATTCCCAGTCCAAACTGGATCCCTGGCCCCATCCCAGGACAGGCTGGTCCCTCTCCCAGTCCAAACTGGATCCCCTGGCCCCATCCCAGGACAGACTCCCATCACTCCCAGTCCAAACTGGATCCCCTGGCCCCCTCCCAGGACAGACTGGGATCATTCCCAGGCCAAAGTGTATCCCCTGGCCCCCTCCCAGGACAGACTGGGCCCTGTCGCAGTCCAAACTGGATCCCCTGGCCCCCTCCCAGGACAGACTGGGCCCTTTCCCAGTCCAAACTGGATCCCCTGGCCCCCTCCCAGGACAGACTGGGCCCTTTCCCAGTCCAAACTGGATCCCCTGGCCCCCTCCCAGGACAGACTGGGATCATTCCCAGTCGTAACAGGATACCCTGGCACCCTCCCAGGTCAGACTGGGATCATTCCCAGTCCAAACTGGATCCCCCGGCCCCCTGCCAGGACAGACTGGGACTTTCCCAGTCCAACCTGGATCCCCTGGCCCCCTCCCAGGACAGACTGGGATCATTCCCAGTCCAAACTGGATCCCCTGGCCCCTTCCCAGGACAGACTGGGCCCTGTCCCAGTCCAAACTGGATCCCCTTGCCTCCTCCCAGGACAGACTGGCAAAATTCCCAGTCCAAAATGGATCCCCTGGCCCCCTCCCAGGAAAGAATGGGTCATTCCCAGTCCAAACTGGATCCCCTGGCCCCTCTCAGGAAAGACTGTTCCCTGTCCCAGTCGAAACTGGATCCCCTGTCCCCTCCCAGTTAAGACTGGCCCTGTCCCAGTCCAAAATGGATCCCCTGGCCCCCTCCCAGGACAGACTGAGCCCTGTCCCAGTCCAAATTGGATCCCCTAGCTCCCTCCCAGGACAGACTGGGATCATTCCTAGTCCAAACTGGATCCCCTGGCCCCCTCCCAGAACACACTGGTGTCATTCCCAGTCCAAACTGGATCCCCTGGCCCCCTCCCAGGACAGACTGGGATCACTCCCAGTCCAGACTGGATCCCCTAGCCCCCTCCCAGGACAGACTGGGATCATTCCAGTCCAAACTGGATCCCCTGGCCCCCTACCAGGACAGACTGGGTCCTAACCCATTCCAAACTGAATCCCTTGGCGCCCTCCCAGGACAGACTGGAATCATTCCCAGTCCAAACTGGATCCCCTGCCCCCTCCCAGGACAGACTGGGCCGTGTCCCTGTCCAAACTGGACCCCTGGCCCCCTCCCAGGACAGACTGGGCCTTCTCCCAGTCGAAACTGGATCCCCTGGCCCCATCCCAGGACAGACTGCCATCATTCCCTGTCCAAACTGGATCCCCTGGCCACTTCCCAGAACACACTGGGCCCTGTCCCAGTCCAAACTGGATCCTCTGGCCCCGTCCCAGGACAGAATGGGATCATTCCCACTCCAATGTGGATGCCCTGGCCTCCTCTCACTACAGACTGGGCCCTGTCCCAGTCCAATCTGGATTCCCTGGCCCCCTCCCACTACAGACTGGGATAATTCCCAGGCCAAAGTGTATCCCCTGGCCCCGTCCCAGGACAGACTCGGCCCTGTCCCAGTCCAACCTGGATCCCCTGGCCCCCTCCCAGGACAGACTGAGCCCTGTCCCAGTCCAAATTGGATTCCCTAGCTCCCTCCTAGGACAGACTGGGATCTTTCCTAGTCCAAACTGGATCCCCTGGCCCCCTCCCAGGACAGACTGCCATCATTCCCAGTCCAAACTGGATCCCCTGGCCTCCTCTCAATACAGACTGGGCCCTGTCCCAGTCCAATCTGGATTCCCTGGCCCCCTCCCACTACAGACTGGGATAATTCCCAGTCCAAACTGGATCCCCTGGCCCCCTCCCAGGACAGACTGGGATCACTCCCAGTCCAGACTGGATCCCCTGGCCCCCTCCCAGGACAGACTGCGATCATTCCCCTTCCAAAATGGATCCCATGGCCCCCTCCCAGGAGAGAGTGGGCCCTGTCCCAGTCCAAAATGGATCTCCTGGCCCCCTCCCAGGACAGACTGTACCCTGTCCCAGTCTAAACTGCATCGCCTGGCCCTGTCCCAGGACAGACTGGGATCAATCCCAGTCCAAACTAGATTCCCTGGCCCCCTCCCAGGACAGACTGGGATCAATCCCAGTCCAAACTGGGTCCCCTGGCCCCCTCCCAGGACAGACTGGGATCATTCCCAGTCCAAACTGGATCCCCTGGCCCCCTCCCAGGACAGACTGGGATCATTCCCAGTCCAAACTGGATCCCCTGGCCCCCTCGTAGGACAGACTGGGCCCTGTCCCAGTCGAAACTGGATCCCCTGGCCCCCTCCCAGGACCAAATGGGGTCATTCCCAGTCCAAACTGGATCCCCTGGCCCCCTCCCAGGACAGACTGGGATCATTCCCTGTCCAATGTGGATGCCCTGGCCTCCTCTCACTACAGACTGGGCCCTTTCCAAGTCCAAAATGGATCCCCTGGCCGCCTCCCAGGACAGGCTGGGATCATTCCAGTCCTAACAGGATACCCTGGCACCCTCCCAGGTCAGACTGGGATCATTCCCAGTCCAACCTGGATCACCTGGCCCACTCCCAGAACAGACTGGGACTTTCCCAGTCCAACCTGGATCCCCTGGCCCCCTCCCAGGACAGACTGGGTCCTCTCCCAGTCGAAACTGGATCCCCTGGCCCCCTCCCAGGAAAGAATGGGGTCATTCCCAGTCCAAACTGGATCCCCTGGCCCCCTCCCAGGACAAAGTGGGATCATTCCCATTCCAAGCTGGATCCCCTGGCCCCCTCCCAGGACAGACTTGGTCCTCTCCCAGTCGAAACTGGATCCCCTGGCCCCCTCCCAGGAAAGAATGGGGTCATTCCCAGTCCAAACTGGATCCCCTAACCCCCTCTCAGGAAAGACTGTGCCCTGTCCCAGTCGAAACTGGATCCCCTGTCCCCTCCCAGTTAAGACTGGGATAATTCCCAGGCCAAAGTGTATCCCCTGGCCCCCTCCCAGGACAGACTGGGCCCTGTCCCAGTCCAACCTGGATCCCCTGGCCCCCTCCCAGGACAGACTGAGCCCTGTCCCAGTCGAAATTGGATCCCCTAGCCCCCTCCCAGGACAGACTGGGATCATTCCCAGTCCAAACTGGATCCCCTGGCCCCCTCCCAGGACAAAGTGGGATCATTCCCATTCCAAGCTGGATCCCCTGGCCCCCTCCCAGGACAGACTGGGTCCTCTCCCAGTCGAAACTGGATCCCCTGGCCCCCTCCCAGGAAAGAATGGGGTCATTCCCAGTCCAAACTGGATCCCCTAACCCCCTCTCAGGAAAGACTGTGCCCTGTCCCAGTCGAAACTGGATCCCCTGTCCCCTCCCAGTTAAGAGTGGGATAATTCCCAGGCCAAAGTGTATCCCCTGGCCCCCTCCCAGGACAGACTGGGCCCTGTCCCAGTCCAACCTGGATCCCCTGGCCCCCTCCCAGGACAGACTGAGCCCTGTCCCAGTCCAAACTGGATCCCCTGGCCCCCTCCCAGGACAGACTGGGCCCTTTCCCAGTCCAAACTGGATCCCCTGGCCCCCTCCCAGGACAGACTGGGCCCTTTCCCAGTCCAAACTGGATCCCCTGGCCCCCTCCCAGGACAGACTGGGATCATTCCCAGTCGTAACAGGATACCCTGGCACCCTCCCAGGTCAGACTGGGATCATTCCCAGTCCAAACTGGGTCCCCTGGCCCCTTCCCAGGACAGACTGGGATCATTCCCAGTCCAAACTGGATCCCCTGGCCCCCTCCCAGGACAGACTGAGCCCTGTCCCAGTCCAACCTGGATCCCCTGGCCCCCTCCCAGGATAGACTGGGCCCTGTCCCAATCCAAAGTGGATCCCCTGGCCCCCTCCCAGGACAGACTGGAATCATTCCCAGTCCAAAGTGGATCCCCTGGCCCTCTCCCAGTGCAGAGTAGGATAATTCCCAGTCCAAACTGGATCCCGTGGCCCCCTCCCAGGACAGACTGGGCCCTTTCCCAGTCCAAACTGGATCCTCTGGCCGCCTCCCAGGACAGGCTGGGATCATTCCCAGTCCTAACAGGATACCCTGGCACCCTCCCAGGTCAGACTGGGATCATTCCCAGTCCAACCTGGATCACCTGGCCCCCTCCCACTACAGACTGGGACTTTCCCAGTCCAAACTGGATCCCCTGGCCCCCTCCCAGGACAGACTGGGTCATCTCCCAGTCGAATCTGGATCCCCTGGCCCTGTCCCAGGACAGTCTGGGATCATTCTCAGTCCAAACTGGATCCCCTGGCCCCCTCCCAGGACACACTGGGATCATTCCCTGTCCAATGTGGATCCCCTGGCCTCCTCTCACTACAGACTGGGCCCTGTCCCAGTCCAATCTGGATTCCCTGGCCCCCTCCCACTACAGACCAGTCCAAAGTGGATCCCCTGGCCTGCTCCCAAGACAGACTGGAAAAATTCCCAGTCCAGACTGGATCCCCTGGCCCCCTCCCAGGACAAAGTGGGATCATTCCCAGTCCAAACTGGATCCCCTGGCCCGCTCCCAGGACAGATGGGATAACTTCCAGTCCAAACTGGATCCCCTGGCCCCGTCCCAGGACAGAATGGGGTCATTCCCAGTCCAAGCTGGATCCCCTGGCCCCATGCCATGTCAGACTGGGCCCTGTCCCAGTCCAAACTGGATCCCCTGTCCCCTCCCTGTTAAGACTGGGATAATTCCCAGTCCAAAGTGGAACCCCTGGTCACCTCCCAGGACAGACTGGGCCCTGTCCCAGTACAAACTGGATCCCCTGGCCCCCTCCCAGGACAGACTGGGATCATTCCCAGTCCAGACTGGATCCCCTGGCCCTCTCCCAGTGCAGAGTAGGATAATTCCCAGTCCAAACTGGATCCCCTGGCCCCCTCCCAGGACAGACTGGGCCCTTTCCCAGTCCAAACTGGATCCCCTGTCCCCTCCCTGTTAAGACTGGGATAATTCCCAGTCCAAAGTGGATCCCCTGGTCGCCTCCCAGGACAGACTGGGCCCTGTCCCAGTACAAACTGGATCCCCTGGCCCCCTCTCAGGACAGGCTGGGATCATTCCCAGTCCAAACTAGATCCCCTGGCCCCCTCCCAGGACAGACTGGGACTTTCCCAGTCCAACCTGGATCCCCTGGCCCACTCCCAGGACACACTGGGATCATTCCCAGTCCAATGTGGATGCCCTGGCCTCCTCTCACTACAGACTGGGCCCTGTCGCAGTCCAATCTGCATTCCCTGGCCCCCTCCCACTACAGACTGGGATAAATCCCAGTCCAAACTGGATCCCCTGGCCTCCTCCCAGGACAGACTGGAAAAATTCCCAGTCCAAATTGGATCCCCTGGCCCCGTCCCAGGACAGACTGGGATCACTCCCAGTCCAGACTGGATCCCCTGGCCCCTTCCCAGGACAGACTGCGATCATTCCCCATCCAAAATGGATCCCATGGCCCCCTCCCAGGACAGACTGGGCCCTGTCCCAGTCCAAAGTGGAACCTCTGCCACCTCCCAGGACAGACTGGGCCCTGTCCCAGTTCAACCTGGATCCCCTGGCCCCCTCCCAGGACAGACTGGGCCCTGTCCCAATCCAAACTGGATTCCCTGGCCCCCTCCCAGGACCAAATGGGGTCATTCCCAGTCCAAAGTGGATCCCCTGGCCGCCTCCCAGGACAGGCTGGGATCATTCCCAGTCCTAACAGGATACCCTGGCACCCTCCCAGGTCAGACTGGGATCATTCCCAGTCCAACCTGGATCACCTGGCCCACTCCCAGAACAGACTGGGACTTTCCCAGTCCAACCTGGATCCCCTGGCCCCCTCCCAGGACAGACTGGGTCCTCTCCCAGTCGAAACTTGATCCCCTAGCCCCCTCCCAGGAAAGAATGGGGTCATTCCCAGTCCAAACTGGATCCCCTAACCCCCTCTCAGGAAAGACTGTGCCCTGTCCCAGTCGAAACTGGATCCCCTGTCCCCTCCCAGTTAAGACTGGGATAATTCCCAGGCCAAAGTGTATCCCCTGGCCCCCTCCCAGGACAGACTGGGCCCTGTCCCAGTCCAACCTGGATCCCCTGGCCCCCTCCCAGGACAGACTGAGCCCTGTCCCAGTCCAAACTGGATTCCCTGGCCCCCTCCCAGAACACACTGGTGTCATTCCCAGTCCAAACTGGATCCCCTGGCCCCCTCCCAGGACACACTGGGATCATTCCCAGTCCAATGTGGATGCCCTGGCCCCCTCCCACTACAGACTGGGATAATTCCCAGTCCAAACTGGATCCCCTGGCCCCCTCCCAGGACAGACTGGGATCATTCCCATTCCAAACTGGATCCCCTGGCCCTCTCCCAGTGCAGAGTAGGATAATTCCCAGTCCAAACTGGATCCCCTGGCCCCCTCCCAGGACGGACTGGGCCCTTTCCCAGTCCAAACTGGATCCCCTGGCCCCCTCCCAGGACAGACTGGGCCCTTTCCCAGTCCAAACTGGATCCCCTGGCCCCCTCCCAGGACAGACTGGGCCCTTTCCCAGTCCAATCTGGATTCCCTGGCCCCCTCCCACTACAGACTGGGATAATTCCCAGTCCAATCTGGATCCCCTGGCCTCCTCCCAGGACAGACTGGAAAAATTCCCAGTCCAAACTGGATCCCCTGGCCCCCTCCCAGGACAGACTGGGATCACTCCCAGTCCAGACTGGATCCCCTGGCCCCCTCCCAGGACAGAGTGGGATCATTCCCCGTCCAAATGGATCCCATGGCCCCCTCCCAGGACAGAGTGGGCCCTGTCCCATTCCAAACTGGATCCCCTGGCCCCCTCCCAGGACCAAATAGGATCATTCCCAGTCCAGAGTGGATCCCCTGGCCCCCTCCCAAGACAGACTGGGCCCTGTCCCAGTCCAAACTGGTTCCCCTGGCCCCTTCCCAGAACAGACTGGGATCACTCCCAGTCCAGACTGGATCCCCTGGCCCCCTCCCAGGACCAAATGGGGTCATTCCCAGTCCAAACTGGATCCCCTGGCCCCCTCCCAGGACAGACTGGGCCCTTTCCCAGTCCAAACTGGATCCTCTGGCCGCCTCCCAGGACAGGCTGGGATCATTCCCATTCCAAACTGGATCCCCTGGCCCCCTCCCAGGACAAAGTGGGATCATTCCCAGTCCAAACTGGATCCCCTGGCCCCCTCCCAGGACACACTGGGATCATTCCCAGTCCAAACTGGATCCCCTGGCCCCCTCCCCAGGACAGATGGGATAACTTCCAGTCCAAACTGGACCCCTGGCCCCCTCCCAGGACAGAATGGGGTCATTCCCAGTCCAAACTGTATCCCCTGTCCCCGTCCCATGACAGACTGGGCCCTGTGCCAGTCCAAACTGGATACCCTGTCCCCTCCCAGTTAAGACTGGGATAATTCCCAGGCCAAAGTGTATCCCCTGGCCCCCTCCCAGGACAGACTGGGATCATTCCCAGTCCAGACTGGATCCCCTGGCCCTCTCCCAGTGCAGAGTAGGATAATTCCCAGTCCAAACTGGATCCCCTGGCCCCCTCCCAGGACAGACTGGGCCCTTTCCCAGTCCAAACTGGATCCCCTGTCCCCTCCCTGTTAAGACTGGGATAATTCCCAGTCCAAAGTGGAACCCCTGGCCCCCTCCCAGGACAGACTGGGCCTTCTCACAGTCGAAACTGGATCACCTGGCCCCATCCCAGGACAGACTGCCATCATTCCCAGTCCAAACTGGATCCCCTGGCCCCCTCCCAGGACAGACTGGGCCCTGTCCCAGTCGAAACGGGATCCCCTGGCCCCCTCCCAGGACACACTGGGATCATTCCCAGTCCAATGTGGATGCCCTGGCCTCCTCTCACTACAGACTGGGCCCTGTCCCAGTCCAATCTGGATTCCCTGGCCCCCTCCCACTACAGACTGGGATAATTCCCAGTCCAACCTGGATCCCCTGGCCTCCTCTCACTACAGACTGGGCCCTGTCCCAGTCCAATCTGGATTCCCTGGCCCCCTCCCAGGACAGACTGGGATCATTCCCAGTCCAGACTGGATCCCCTGGCCCGCTCCCAGTGCAGAGTATGATAATTCCCAGTCCAAACTGGATCCCCTGGCCCCCTCCCAGGACAGACTGGGCCCTTTCCCAGTCCAAACTGGATCCCCTGTCCCCTCCCTGTTAAGACTGGGATAATTCCCAGTCCAAAGTGGAACCCCTGGTCGCCTCCCAGGACAGACTGGGCCCTGTCCCAGTACAAACTGGATCCCCTGGCCCCCTCTCAGGACAGGCTGGGATCATTCCCAGTCCAATGTGGATGCCCTGGCCTCCTCTCACTACAGACTTGGCCCTGTCGCAGTCCAATCTGGATTCCCTGGCCCCCTCCCACTACAGACTGGGATAATTCCCAGTCCAATCTGGATCCCCTGGCCTCCTCCCAGGACAGACTGGAAAAATTCCCAGTCCAAATTGGATCCCCTGGCCCCGTCCCAGGACAGACTGGGATCACTCCCAGTCCAGACTGGATCCCCTGGCCCCTTCCCAGGACAGACTGCGATCATTCCCCATCCAAAATGGATCCCATGGCCCCCTCCCAGGACAGACTGGGCCCTGTCCCAGTCCAAAGTGGAACCTCTGCCACCTCCCAGGACAGACTGGGCCCTGTCCCAGTTCAACCTGGATCCACTGGCCCCCTCCCAGGACAGACTGGGCCCTGTCCCAGTCCAAACTGGATCCCCTGGCCCCCTGCCTGGACCAAACGGGGACATTCCCATTCCAAACTGGATTCCCTGGCCCCCTCCCAGTACCAAATGGGGTCATTCCCATTCCAAACTGGATCCCCTGGTCCCCTCCCAGGACCAAATAGGATCATTCCCAGTCCAGAGTGGATCCCCTGGCCCCCTCCCAGGACAGATTGGGCCCTGTCCCAGTCCAACCTGGATCCCCTGGCCCCTTCCCAGAACAGACTGGGACCTCTCCCATTCCAAACTGGATCCCCTGGCCCCCTCCCAGGACAAAGTGGGATCATTCCCAGTCCAAATGGATCCCCTGGCCCTCTACCAGGACAGACTGGGATCATTCCCAGTCCAAACTGGATCCCCTGGCCCCCTCCCAGCACAAACTGGGATCATTCCCAGTCCAAACTGGATCCCCTGGCCCCCTCCCAGGACAGATGGGATAACTTCCAGTCCAAACTGGACCCCTGGCCCCCTCCCAGGACAGAATGGGGTCATTCCCAGTCCAAACTGGATCCCCTGTCCCCGTCCCATGACAGACTGGGCCCTGTGCCAGTCCAAACTGGATACCCTGTCCCCTCCCAGTTAAGACTGGGATAATTCCCAGGCCAAAGTGTATCCCCTGGCCCCCTCCCAGGACAGACTGGGATCATTCCCAGTCCAAACTGGATCCCCTGGCCCCCTCCCAGGACAGACTGGGATCATTCCCAGTCCAAACTGGATCCCTGGCCCCCTCCCAGGACAGACTGGGATCATTCCCAGTCCAAACTGGATCCCCTGGCCCCCTCCCAGGACAGACTGAGCCCTGTCCCAGTCCAACCTGGATCCCCTGGCCCCCTCCCAGGATAGACTGGGCCCTGTCCCAATCCAAAGTGGATTCCCTGGCCCCCTCCCAGGACCAAATGGGGTCATTCCCAGTCCAAACTGGATCCCCTGGCCCCCTCCCAGGACAGACTGGGATCATTCCCTGTCCAATGTGGATGCCCTGGCCTCCTCTCACTACAGACTGGGCCCTTTCCCAGTCCAAACTGGATCCCCTGGCCGCCTCCCAGGACAGGCTGGGATCATTCCCAGTCCTAACAGGATACCCTGGCACCCTCCCAGGACAGACTGGGATCATTCCCAGTCCAACCTGGATCACCTGGCCCACTCCCAGAACAGACTGGGACTTTCCCAGTCCAACCTGGATCCCCTGGCCCCCTCCCAGGACAGACTGGGCCCTGTCCCAGTCCAACCTGGATCCCCTGGCCCCCTCCCAGGACAGACTGAGCCCTGTCCCAGTCCAAATTGGATCCCCTAGCCCCCTCCCAGGACAGACTGGGATCATTCCCAGTCCAAACTA
>NW_026776695.1:0-74405 GCF_030936135.1 Gavia stellata | reverse complement strand
TCTCGCTAATTCACGTCAGAGCTCAACACCGAAATTGCGAACGTCCAGCGATTGCTCCTACACTAAAGGTGCCAGCCCTGAAAGCTGTGGCTGGTCCTCATCTCCCACTGGTAACCTCTCAAACGAACCACAAACACTTGGCCTCTGAACTTGTTTAGACACTCAAAGGTCCAGACATATCATCGCTTCCTCTCGCTAATTCACGTCAGAGCTCAACACTGAAATTGTGAATGTCAGCGATTGCTCCTACACTAAAGGTGCCAGCCCTGAAAGCTCTTGCTGGTCCTCATCTCCCACTGGTAACCTCTCAAACGAACCACAAACACTTGGCCTCTGAAGTTGTTTAGACAGTCAAAGGTCCAGAACGTATCATCGCTTCCCTCTTGCAAATTCACGTCAGAGCTCAACACCGAAATTGCGAACGTCCAGCGATTGCTCCTACACTAAAGGTGCCAGCCCTGAAAGCTCTTGCTGGTCCTCATCTCCCACTGGTAACCTCTCAAACGAACCACAAACACTTGGCCTCTGAACTTGTTTAGACACTCAAAGGTCCAGACGTATCATCGCTTCCTCTCGCTAATTCACGTCAGAGCTCAACACCGAAATTGCGAACGTCCAGCGATTGCTCGTGCACTAAAGGTGCCAGTCCTGAAGCTCTTGCTGGTCCTCATCTCCCACGGGTAACCTCTAAAATGAACCACAAACACTTGGCCTCTGAACTTGTTTACACACTCAAAGGTCGAGACGTATCATCGCTTCCTCTCGCTAATTCACGTCAGAGCTCAACACCGAAATTGCGAACGTCCAGCGACTTGCTCCTACACTAAAGGTGCCAGCCCTGAAAGCTCTTGCTGGTCCTCATCTCCCACTGGTGAACCTCTCAAACGAACCACAAACACTTGGCCTCTGAACTTGTTTAGACACTCAAAGGTCCAGACGTATCATCGCTTCCTCTCGCTAATTCACGTCAGAGCTCAACACGGAAATTGCGAACGTCCAGCGATTGCTCCTACACTAAAGGGGCCAGCCCTGAAAGCTCTGGCTGGTCCTCATCTCCCACTGCTAACCTCTCAAACGAACCACAAACACTTGGCCTCTGAACTTGTTTAGGACACTCAAAGGTCCAGACGTATCTTCGCTTCCTCTCGCTAATTCACGTCAGAGCTCAACACCGAAATTGCAAACGTCCAGCGATTGCTCCTACACTAAAGGTGCCAGCCCTGAAAGCTCTGGCTGGTCCTCACCTCCCACTGGTAACCTCTGAAACGAACCACAAACACTTGGCCTCTGAACTTGTTTAGACACTCAAAGGTCCAGGCGTATCATCGCTTCCTCTTGCTAATTCACGTCAGAGCTCAACACCCAAATTGCGAACGTCCAGCGATTGCTCCTACACTAAAGGTGCCAGCCCTGAAAGCTCTGGCTGGTCCTCATCTCCCACTGGTAACCTCTCAAACGAACCACAAACACTTGGCCTCTGAACTTGGTGTAGAGACTCAAGGTCCAGACGTATCATCGCTTCCTCTCGCTAATTCACGTCAGAGCTCAACACCGAAATTGCGAACGTCCAGCGATTGCTCCTACACTAAAGGTATCAGTCCTGAAAGCTCTGGCTGGTCCTCATCTCCCACTGGTAACCTCTGAAACGAACCACAAACACTTGGCCTCTGAACTTGTTTAGACACGCAAAGGTCCAGACGTATCATCGCTTCCTCTCGCTAATTCACGTCAGAGCTCAACACCGAAATTGCAAACGTCCAGCGATTGCTCCTACACTAAAGGTGCCAGCCCTGAAAGCTCTTGCTGGTCCTCATCTCCCACTGCTAACCTCTCAAACGAACCACAAACACTTGGCCTCTGAACTTGTTTAGACACTCAAAGGTCCAGACGTATCATCGCTTCCTCTTGCAAATTCACGTCAGAGCTCAACACCGAAATTGCGAACGTCCAGCGATTGCTCCTACACTAAAGGTGCCAGCCCTGAAAGCTCTTGCTGGTCCTCATCTCCCCCTGGTAACCTCTCAAACGAACCACAAACACTTGGCCTCTGAACTTGTTTAGACACTCAAAGGTCCAGACGTATCATCGCTTCCTCTCGCTAATTCACGTCAGAGCTCAACACCAAAATTGCGAACGTCCAGCGATTGCTCCTACACTAAAGGTGCCAGCCCTGAAAGCTGTGGCTGGTCCTCATCTCCCACTGGTAACCTCTAAAACGAACCACAAACACTTGGCCTCTGAACTTGTTTAGACACTCAAAGGTCCAGACGTATCATCGCTTCCTCTCGCTAATTCACGTCATGAGCTCAACACCGAAATTGCGAACGTCCAGCGATTGCTCCTACACTAAAGGTGCCAGCCCTGAAAGCTCTTGCTGGTCCTCATCTCCCACTGGTAACCTCTCAAACGAACCACAAACACCTTGGCCTCTGAACTTGTTTAGACACTCAAAGGTCCAGACGTATCATCGCTTCCTCTCGCTAATTCACGTCAGAGCTCAACACCAAAATTGCGAACGTTCCAGCGATTGCTCCTACACTAAAGGTGCCAGCCCTGAAAGCTGTGGCTGGTCCTCATCTCCCACTGGTAACCTCTAAAACGAACCACAAACACTTGGCCTCTGAACTTGTTTAGACACTCAAAGGTCCAGACGTATCATCGCTTCCTCTCGCTAATTCACGTCAGAGCTCAACACCGAAATTGCGAACGTCCAGCGATTGCTCCTACACTAAAGGTATCAGTCCTGAAAGCTGTGGCTGGTCCTCATCTCCCACTGGTAACCTCTCAAACGAACCGCAAACACTTGGCCTCTGAACTTGTTTAGACACTCAAAGGTCCAGACGTATCTTCGCTTCCTCTCGCTAATTCACGTCAGAGCTCAACACCGAAATTGCAAACGTCCAGCGATTGCTCCTACACTAAAGGTGCCAGCCCTGAAAGCTCTTGCTGGTCCTCATCTCCCCCTGGTAACCTCTCAAACGAACCACAAACACTTGGCCTCTGAACTTGTTTAGACACTCAAAGGTCCAGACGTATCATCGCTTCCTCTCGCTAATTCACGTCAGAGCTCAACACCGAAATTGCGAACGTCCAGCGATTGCTCCTACACTAAAGGTGCCAGCCCTGAAAGCTGTGGCTGGTCCTCATCTCCCACTGGTAACCTCTCAAACGAACCACAAACACTTGGCCTCTGAACTTGTTTAGACACTCAAAGGTCCAGACATATCATCGCTTCCTCTCGCTAATTCACGTCAGAGCTCAACACTGAAATTGTGAATGTCCAGCGATTGCTCCTACACTAAAGGTGCCAGCCCTGAAAAGCTCTTGCTGGTCCTCATCTCCCACTGGTAACCTCTCAAACGAACCACAAACACTTGGCCTCTGAAGTTGTTTAGACAGTCAAAGGTCCAGACGTATCATCGCTTCCTCTTGCAAATTCACGTCAGAGCTCAACACCGAAATTGCGAACGTCCAGCGATTGCTCCTACACTAAAGGTGCCAGCCCTGAAAGCTCTTGCTGGTCCTCATCTCCCACTGGTAACCTCTCAAACGAACCACAAACACTTGGCCTCTGAACTTGTTTAGACACTCAAAGGTCCAGACGTATCATCGCTTCCTCTCGCTAATTCACGTCAGAGCTCAACACCGAAATTGCGAACGTCCAGCGATTGCTCGTGCACTAAAGGTGCCAGTCCTGAAAGCTCTTGCTGGTCCTCATCTCCCACGGGTAACCTCTAAAATGAACCACAAACACTTGGCCTCTGAACTTGTTTACACACTCAAAGGTCGAGACGTATCATCGCTTCCTCTCGCTAATTCACGTCAGAGCTCAACACCGAAATTGCGAACGTCCAGCGATTGCTCCTACACTAAAGGTGCCAGCCCTGAAAGCTCTTGCTGGTCCTCATCTCCCACTGGTAACCTCTCAAACGAACCACAAACACTTGGCCTCTGAACTTGTTTAGACACTCAAAGGTCCAGACGTATCATCGCTTCCTCTCGCTAATTCACGTCAGAGCTCAACACGGAAATTGCGAACGTTCCCAGCGATTGCTCCTACACTAAAGGGGCCAGCCCTGAAAGCTCTGGCTGGTCCTCATCTCCCACTGCTAACCTCTCAAACGAACCACAAACACTTGGCCTCTGAACTTGTTTAGACACTCAAAGGTCCAGACGTATCTTCGCTTCCTCTCGCTAATTCACGTCAGAGCTCAACACCGAAATTGCAAACGTCCAGCGATTGCTCCTACACTAAAGGTGCCAGCCCTGAAAGCTCTGGCTGGTCTCACCTCCCACTGGTAACCTCTGAAACGAACCACAAACACTTGGCCTCTGAACTTGTTTAGACACTCAAAGGTCAGGCGTATCATCGCTTCCTCTTGCTAATTCACGTCAGAGCTCAACACCCAAATTGCGAACGTCCAGCGATTGCTCCTACACTAAAGGTGCCAGCCCTGAAAGCTCTGGCTGGTCCTCATCTCCCACTGGTAACCTCTCAAACGAACACAAACACTTGGCCTCTGAACTTGTGTAGAGACTCAAAGGTCCAGACGTATCATCGCTTCCTCTCGCTAATTCACGTCAGAGCTCAACACCGAAATTGCGAACGTCCAGCGATTGCTCCTACACTAAAGGTATCAGTCCTGAAAGCTCTGGCTGGTCCTCATCTCCCACTGGTAACCTCTGAAACGAACCACAAACACTTGGCCTCTGAACTTGTTTAGACACGCAAAGGTCCAGACGTATCATCGCTTCCTCTCGCTAATTCACGTCAGAGCTCAACACCGAAATTGCAAACGTCCAGCGATTGCTCCTACACTAAAGGTGCCAGCCCTGAAAGCTCTTGCTGGTCTCATCTCCCACTGCTAACCTCTCAAACGAACCACAAACACTTGGCCTCTGAACTTGTTTAGACACTCAAAGGTCCAGACGTATCATCGCTTCCTCTTGCAAATTCACGTCAGAGCTCAACACCGAAATTGCGAACGTCCAGCGATTGCTCCTACACTAAAGGTGCCAGCCCTGAAAGCTCTTGCTGGTCCTCATCTCCCACTGGTAACCTCTCAAACGAACCACAAACACTTGGCCTCTGAACTTGTTTAGACACTCAAAGGTCCAGACGTATCATCGCTTCCTCTCGCTAATTCACGTCAGAGCTCAACACCAAATTGCGAACGTCCAGCGATTGCTCCTACACTAAAGGTGCCAGCCCTGAAAGCTGTGGCTGGTCCTCATCTCCCACTGGTAACCTCTAAAACGAACCACAAACACTTGGCCTCTGAACTTGTTTAGGACACTCAAAGGTCCAGACGTATCATCGCTTCCTCTCGCTAATTCACGTCAGAGCTCAACACCGAAATTGCAAACGTCCAGCGATTGCTCCTACACTAAAGGTGCCAGCCCTGAAAGCTCTTGCTGGTCCTCATCTCCCCCTGGTAACCTCTCAAACGAACCACAAACACTTGGCCTCTGAACTTGTTTAGACACTCAAAGGTCCAGGCGTATCATCGCTTCCTCTCGCTAATTCACGTCAGAGCTCAACACCGAAATTGCGAACGTCCAGCGATTGCTCCTACACTAAAGGTGCCAGCCCTGAAAGCTGTGGCTGGTCCTCATCTCCCACTGGTAACCTCTCAAACGAACCACAAACACTTGGCCTCTGAACTTGTTTAGACACTCAAAGGTCCAGACATATCATCGCTTCCTCTCGCTAATTCACGTCAGAGCTCAACACTGAAATTGTGAATGTCCAGCGATTGCTCCTACACTAAAGGTGCCAGCCCTGAAAGCTCTTGCTGGTCCTCATCTCCCACTGGTAACCTCTCAAACGAACCACAAACACTTGGCCTCTGAAGTTGTTTAGACAGTCAAAGGTCGAGACGTATCATCGCTTCCTCTTGCAAATTCACGTCAGAGCTCAACACCGAAATTGCGAACGTCCAGCGATTGCTCCTACACTAAAGGTGCCAGCCCTGAAAGCTCTTGCTGGTCCTCATCTCCACTGGTAACCTCTCAAACGAACCACAAACACTTGGCCTCTGAACTTGTTTAGACACTCAAAGGTCCAGACGTATCATCGCTTCCTCTCGCTAATTCACGTCAGAGCTCAACACCCAAATTGCGAACGTCCAGCGATTGCTCCTACACTAAAGGGGCCAGCCCTGAAAGCTCTTGCTGGTCCTCATCTCCCACTGGTAACCTCTCAAACGAACCACAAACACTTGGCCTCTGAACTTGTTTAGACACTCAAAGGTCCAGACGTATCATCGCTTCCTCTCGCTAATTCACGTCAGAGCTCAACACCGAAATTGCGAACGTCCAGCGATTGCTCGTGCACTAAAGGTGCCAGTCCTGAAAGCTCTTGCTGGTCCTCATCTCCCACGGGTAACCTCTAAAATGAACCACAAACACTTGGCCTCTGAACTTGTTTACACACTCAAAGGTCGAGACGTATCATCGCTTCCTCTCGCTAATTCACGTCAGAGCTCAACACCGAAATTGCGAACGTCCAGCGATTGCTCCTACACTAAAGGTGCCAGCCCTGAAAGCTCTTGCTGGTCCTCATCTCCCACTGGTAACCTCTCAAACGAACCACAAACACTTGGCCTCTGAACTTGTTTAGACACTCAAAGGTCCAGACGTATCATCGCTTCCTCTCGCTAATTCACGTCAGAGCTCAACACGGAAATTGCGAACGTCCAGCGATTGCTCCTACACTAAAGGGGCCAGCCCTGAAAGCTCTGGCTGGTCCTCATCTCCCACTGCTAACCTCTCAAACGAACCACAAACACTTGGCCTCTGAACTTGTTTAGACACTCAAAGGTCCAGACGTATCATCGCTTCCTCTCGCTAATTCACGTCAGAGCTCAACACCGAAATTGCGAACGTCCAGTGATTGCTCCTACACTAAAGGTGCCAGCCCTGAAAGCTGTGGCTGGTCCTCATCTCCCAGTGTAACCTCTCAAACGAACCACAAACACTTGGCCTCTGAACTTGTTTAGACACTCAAAGGTCCAGACGTATCTTCGCTTCCTCTCGCTAATTCACGTCAGAGCTCAACACCGAAATTGCAAACGTCCAGCGATTGCTCCTACACTAAAGGTGCCAGCCCTGAAAGCTCTGGCTGGTCCTCACCTCCCACTGGTAACCTCTGAAACGAACCACAAACACTTGGCCTCTGAACTTGTTTAGACACTCAAAGGTCCAGGCGTATCATCGCTTCCTCTTGCTAATTCACGTCAGAGCTCAACACCCAAATTGCGAACGTCCAGCGATTGCTCCTACACTAAAGGTGCCAGCCCTGAAAGCTCTGGCTGGTCCTCATCTCCCACTGGTAACCTCTCAAACGAACCACAAACACTTGGCCTCTGAACTTGTGTAGACACTCAAAGGTCCAGACGTATCATCGCTTCCTCTCGCTAATTCACGTCAGAGCTCAACACCGAAATTGCGAACGTCCAGCGATTGCTCGTGCACTAAACGTGCCAGCCCTGAAAGCTCTTGCTGGTCCTCATCTCCCACTGGTAACCTCTCAAACGGACCACCAACACTTGGCCTCTGAACTTGTTTAGACACTCAAAGGTCCAGACGTATCATCGCTTCCTCTTGCTAATCCACGTCAGAGCTCAACACCAAAATTGCGAACGTCCAGCGATTGCTCCTACACTAAAGGTGCCAGCCCTGAAAGCTCTGGCTGGTCCTCATCTCCCACTGGTAACCTCTCAAACGAACCACAAACACTTGGCCTCTGAACTTGTTTAGACACTCAAAGGTCCAGACGTATCTTCGCTTCCTCTCGCTAATTCACGTCAGAGCTCAACACCGAAATTGCGAACGTCCAGCGATTGCTCCTACACTAAAGGTGCCAGCCCTGAAAGCTCTGGCTGGTCCTCATCTCCCACTGCTAACCTCTCAAACGAACCACAAACACTTGGCCTCTGAACTTGTTTAGACACTCAAAGGTCCAGACGTATCATCGCTTCCTCTCGCTAATTCACGTCAGAGCTCAACACCGAAATTGCGAACGTCCAGCGATTGCTCCTACACTAAAGGTGCCAGCCCTGAAAGCTCTTGCTGGTCCTCATCTCCCACTGGTAACCTCTAAAATGAACCACAAACACTTGGCCTCTGAACTTGTTTAGACACTCAAAGGTCCAGACGTATCATCGCTTCCTCTCGCTAATTCATGTCAGAGCTCAACACCAAAATTGCGAACGTCCAGCGATTGCTCCTACACTAAAGGTGCCAGCCCTGAAAGCTCTTGCTGGTCCTCATCTCCCACTGGTAACCTCTAAAATGAACCACAAACACTTGGCCTCTGAACTTGTTTAGGAACTCAAAGGTCCAGACGTATCTTCGCTTCCTCTCGCTAATTCACGTCAGAGCTCAACACCGAAATTGCGAACGTCCAGCGATTGCTCCTGCACTAAAGGTGCCAGCCCTGAAAGCTCTTGCTGGTCCTCATCTCCCACTGGTAACCTCTCAAACGAACCACAAACACTTGGCCTCTGAACTTGTTTAGACTCAAAGGTCCAGACATATCATCGCTTCTTTTCGCTAATTCACGTCAGAGCTCAACACCGAAATTGCGAACGTCCAGCGATTGCTCCTACGCTAAAGATGCCAGCCCTGAAAGCTCTTGCTGGTCCTCATCTCCCACTGGTAACCTCTCAAACGGACCACCAACACTTGGCCTCTGAACTTGTTTAGACACTCAAAGGTCCAGACGTATCATCGCTTCCTCTTGCTAATCCACGTCAGAGCTCAACACAAAATTGCGAACGTCCAGCGATTGCTCCTACACTAAAGGTGCCAGCCCTGAAAGCTCTGTCTGGTCCTCATCTCCCACTGGTAACCTCTCAAACGAACCACAAACACTTGGCCTCTGAACTTGTTTACACACTCAAAGGTCCAGACGTATCTTCGCTTCCTCTCGCTAATTCACGTCAGAGCTCAACACCGAAATTGCGAACGTCCAGCGATTGCTCCTACACTAAAGGTGCCAGCCCTGAAAGCTGTGGTTGGTCCTCATCTCCCACTGCTAACCTCTCAAACGAACCACAAACACTTGGCCTCTGAACTTGTTTAGACACTCAAAGGTCCAGACGTATCATCGCTTCCTCTCGCTAATTCACGTCAGAGCTCAACACCGAAATTGCGAACGTCCAGCGATTGCTCGTGCACTAAAGGTGCCAGCCCTGAAAGCTCTTGCTGGTCCTCATCTCCCACTGGTAACCTCTAAAATGAACCACAAACACTTGGCCTCTGAACTTGTTTAGACACTCAAAGGTCCAGACGTATCATCGCTTCCTCTCGCTAATTCATGTCAGAGCTCAACACCAAAATTGCGAACGTCCAGCGATTGCTCCTACACTAAAGGTGCCAGCCCTGAAAGCTCTTGCTGGTCCTCATCTCCCACTGGTAACCTCTAAAATGAACCACAAACACTTGGCCTCTGAACTTGTTTAGGCACTCAAAGGTCCAGACGTATCTTCGCTTCCTCTCGCTAATTCACGTCAGAGCTCAACACCGAAATTGCGAACGTCCAGCGATTGCTCCTACACTAAAGGTGCCAGCCCTGAAAGCTCTTGCTGGTCCTCATCTCCCCCTGGTAACCTCTCAAACGAACCACAAACTCTTGGCCTCTGAACTTGTTTAGACTCAAAGGTCCAGACATATCATCGCTTCTTTTCGCTAATTCACGTCAGAGCTCAACACCGAAATTGCGAACGTCCAGCGATTGCTCCTACGTTAAAGATGCCAGCCCTGAAAGCTGTGGCTGGTCCTCATCTCCCACTAGTAAACTCTCAAACGAACCACAAACACTTGGCCTCTGAACTTGTTTAGACACTCAAAGGTCCAGACGTATCATCGCTTCCTCTTGCTAATTCACGTCAGAGCTCAACACCGAAATTGCGAACGTCCAGCGATTGCTCCTACACTAAAGGTATCAGTCCTGAAAGCTGTGGCTGGTCCTTATCTCCCACTGCTATCCTCTCAAACGAACCACAAACACTTGGCCTCTGAACCTGTTTAGACACTCAAAGGTCCAGACGTATCATCGCTTCCTCTCCCTAATTCACGTCAGAGCTCAACATCGAAATTGCGAACGTCCAGCGATTGCTCCTACACTAAAGGTGCCAGCCCTGAAAGCTGTGGCTGGTCCTCATCTCCCACTGCTATCCTCTAAAACGAACCACAAACACTTGGCCTCTGAACTTGTTTAGACACTCAAAGGTCCAGACGTATCATCGCTTCCTCTCGCTAATTCACGTCAGAGCTCAACACCGAAATTGCGAACGTCCAGCGATTGCTCCTACACTAAAGGTGCCAGCCCTGAAAGCTCTTGCTGGTCCTCATCTCCCACTGGTAACCTCTCAAACGAACCACAAACACTTGGCCTCTGAACTTGTTTAGACACTCAAAGGTCCAGACGTATCATCGCTTCCTCTCGCTAATTCACGTCAGAGCTCAACACCGAAATTGCGAACGTCCAGCAATTGCTCCTACACTAAAGGTGCCAGCCCTGAAACCTCTGGCTGGTCCTCATCTCCCACTGGTAACCTCTCAAACGAACCACAAACACTTGGCCTCTGAACTTGTTTAGACACTCAAAGGTCCAGACGTATCATCGCTTCCTCTCGCTAATTCACGTCAGAGCTCAACACCGAAATTGCGAACGTCCAGCGATTGCTCCTACACTAAAGGTGCCAGCCCTGAAAGCTGTGGCTGGTCCTCATCTCCCACTAGTATCCTCTCAAACGAACGACAAACACTTGGCCTCTGAACTTGTTTAGACACTCAATGGTCCAGACGTATCTTCGCTTCCTCTCGCTAATTCACGTCAGAGCTCAACACCGAAATTGCGAACGTCCAGCGATTGCTCCTACACTAAAGGTGCCAGCCCTGAAAGCTCTGGCTGGTCCTCATCTCGCACTGGTAACCTCTCAAACGAACCACAAACACTTGGCCTCTGAACTTGTTTAGACACTCAAAGGTCCAGACGTATCATCGCTTCCTCTTGCTAATTCACGTCAGAGCTCAACACCGAAATTGCGAACTTCCAGCGATTGCTCCTACACTAAAGGTGCCAGCCCTGAAAGCTCTGGCTGGTCCTCATCTCCCACTGGTAACCTCTCAAACGAACCACAAACACTTGGCCTCTGAACTTGTTTAGACACTCAAAGGTCCAGACGTATCTTCGCTTCCTCTCGCTAATTCACGTCAGAGCTCACACCGAAATTGCGAACGTCCAGCGATTGCTCCTACACTAAAGGTGCCAGCCCTGAAAGCTGTGGTTGGTCCTCATCTCCCACTGGTAACCTCTCAAACGAACCACAAACACTTGGCCTCTGAACTTGTTTAGACACCCAAAGGTCCAGACGTATCATCGCTTCCTCTCGCTAATTCACGTCAGAGCTCAACACCGAAATAGCGAACGTCCAGCGATTGCTCGTGCACTAAAGGTGCCAGCCCTGAAAGCTCTTGCTGGTCCTCATCTCCCACTGGTAACCTCTAAAATGAACCACAAACACTTGGCCTCTGAACTTGTTTAGGCACTCAAAGGTCCAGACGTATCATCGCTTCCTCTCGCTAATTCACGTCAGAGCTCAACACCAAAATTGGCGAACGTCCAGCGATTGCTCCTACACTAAAGGTGCCAGCCCTGAAAGCTGTGGCTGGTCCTCATCTCCCACTGGTAACCTCTCAAACGAACCACAAACTCTTGGCCTCTGAAATTGTTTAGACACTCAAAGGTCGAGACATATCATCGCTTCTTTTCGCTAATTCACGTCAGAGCTCAACACCGAAATTGCGAACGTCCAGCGATTGCTCCTACGCTAAAGGTGCCAGCCCTGAAAGCTGTGGCTGGTCCTCATCTCCCACTAGTAAACTCTCAAACGAACCACAAACACTTGGCCTCTGAACTTGTTTAGACACTCAAAGGTCCAGACGTATCATCGCTTCCTCTTGCTAATTCACGTCAGAGCTCAACACCGAAATTGCGAACGTCCAGCGATTGCTCCTACACTAAAGGTATCAGTCCTGAAAGCTGTGGCTGGTCCTCATCTCCCACTGTTATCCTCTAAAACGAACCACCAACACTTGGCCTCTGAACTTGTTTAGACACTCAAAGGTCCAGACGTATCATCGCTTCCTCTCGCTAATTCACGTCAGAGCTCAACACCGAAATTGCGAACGTCCAGCGATTGCTCCTACACTAAAGGTGCCAGCCCTGAAAGCTGTGGCTGGTCCTCATCTCCCACTGGTAACCTCTCAAACGAACCACAAACACTTGGCCTCTGAACTTGTTTAGACACTCATATGTCCAGACGTATCATCGCTTCCTCTCGCTAATTCACGTCAGAGCTCAACACCGAAATTGCGAACGTCCAGCGATTGCTCCTACACTAAAGGTGCCAGCCCTGAAAGCTGTGGCTGGTCCTCATCTCCCACTAGTACCTCTCAAACGAACACAAACACTTGGCCTCTGAACTTGTTTAGACACTCAAAGGTCCAGGCGTATCATCGCTTCCACTCGCTAATTCACGTCAGAGCTCAACACCGAAATTGCGAACGTCAGCGATTGCTCCTACACTAAGGTGCCAGCCCTGAAAGCTCTTGCTGGTCCTCATCTCCCACTGGTAACCTCTAAAATGAACCACAAACACTTGGCCTCTGAACTTGTTTAGGCACTCAAAGGTCCAGACGTATCATCGCTCCTCTCGCTAATTCACGTCAGAGCTCAACACAAAATTGCGAACGTCCAGCGATTGCTCCTACACTAAAGGTGCCAGCCCTGAAAGCTCTTGCTGGTCCTCATCTCCCACTGGTAACCTCTCAAACGAACACAAACTCTTGGCCTCTGAAATTGTTTAGACACTCAAAGGTCGAGACATATCATCGCTTCTTTTCGCTAATTCACGTCAGAGCTCAACACCGAAATTGCGAACGTCCAGCGATTGCTCCTACGCTAAAGGTGCCAGCCCTGAAAGCTGTGGTCTGGTCCTCATCTCCCACTAGTAAACTCTCAAACGAACCACAAACACTTGGCCTCTGAACTTGTTTAGACACTCAAAGGTCCAGACGTATCATCGCTTCCTCTTGCTAATTCACGTCAGAGCTCAACACCGAAATTGCGAACGTCCAGCGATTGCTCCTACACTAAAGGTATCAGTCCTGAAAGCTGTGGCTGGTCCTTATCTCCCACTGCTAACCTCTCAAACGAACACAAACACTTGGTCTCTGAACTTGTTTAGACACTCAAGGTCGAGACGTATCATCGCTTCCTCTCCCTAATTCACGTCAGAGCTCAACATCGAAATTGCGAACATCCCAGTGATTGCTCCTACACTAAAGGTGCCAGCCCTGAAAGCTGTGGCTGGTCCTCATCTCCCACTGTTATCCTCTAAAACGAACCACCAACACTTGGCCTCTGAACTTGTTTAGACACTCAAAGGTCCAGACGTATCATCGCTTCCTCTCGCTAATTCACGTCAGAGCTCAACACCGAAATTGCGAACGTCCAGCGATCTGCTCCTACACTAAAGGTGCCAGCCCTGAAAGCTCTGGCTGGTCCTCATCTCCCACTGGTAACCTCTCAACCGAACCACAAACACTTGGCCTCTGAACTTGTTTAGACACTCATATGTCCAGACGTATCATCGCTTCCTCTCGCTAATTTCACGTCAGAGCTCAACACCGAAATTGCGAACGTCCAGCGATTGCTCCTACACTAAAGGTGCCAGCCCTGAAAGCTGTGGCTGGTCCTCATCTCCCACTAGTAACCTCTCAAACGAACCACAAACACTTGGCCTCTGAACTTGTTTAGACACTCAAAGGTCCAGGCGTATCATCGCTTCCTCTCGCTAATTCACGTCAGAGCTCAACACCGAAATTTGCGAACGTCCAGCGATTGCTCCTACACTAAAGGTGCCAGCCCTGAAAGCTCTTGCTGGTCCTCATCTCCCACTGGTAACCTCTCAAACGAACCACAAACACTTGGCCTCTGAACTTGTTTAGACACTCAAAGGTCGAGACGTATCATCGCTTCCTCTTGCTAATTCACGTCAGAGCTCAACACCGAAATTGCGAACTTCCAGCGATTGCTCCTACACTAAAGGGGCCAGCCCTGAAAGCTCTGGCTGGTCCTCATCTCCCACTGGTAACCTCTCAAACGAACCACAAACACTTGGCCTCTGAACTTGTTTAGACACTCAAAGGTCCAGACGTATCATCGCTTCCTCTCGCTAATTCACATCAGAGCTCAACACCAAAATTGCGAACGTCCAGCGATTGCTCCTACACTAAAGGTGCCAGCCCTGAAAGCTCTGGCTGGTCCTCATCTCCCACTGGTAACCTCTCAAACGAACCACAAACACTTGGCCTCTGAACTTGTGTAGACACTCAAAGGGTCCAGACGTATCATCGCTTCCTCTCACTAATTCACGTCAGAGCTCAACACCGAGAATTGCGAACGTCCAGCAATTGCTCCTACACTAAAGGTGCCAACCCTGAAACCTCTGGCTGGTCCTCATCTCCCACTGGTAACCTCTCAAACGAACCACAAACACTTGGCTCTGAACTTGTTTAGACACTCAAAGGTCCAGACGTATCATCGCTTCCTCTCGCTAATTCACGTCAGAGCTCAACACCGAAATTGCGAACGTCCAGCGATTGCTCCTACACTAAAGGTGCCAGCCCTGAAAGCTGTGGCTGGTCCTCATCTCCCACTAGTAACCTCTCAAACGAACACAAACACTTGGCCTCTGAACTTGTTTAGACACTCAAAGGTCCAGACGTATCTTCGCTTCCTCTCGCTAATTCACGTCAGAGCTCAACACCGAAATTGCGAACGTCCAGCGATTGCTCCTACACTAAAGGTGCCAGCCCTGAAAGCTCTGGCTGGTCCTCATCTCGCACTGGTAACCTCTCAAACGAACCACAAACACTTGGCCTCTGAACTTGTTTAGACACTCAAAGGTCCAGACGTATCATCGCTTCCTCTTGCTAATTCACGTCAGAGCTCAACACCGAAATTGCGAACTTCCAGCGATTGCTCCTACACTAAGGTGCCAGCCCTGAAAGCTCTGGCTGGTCCTCATCTCCCACTGGTAACCTCTCAAACGAACCACAAACACTTGGCCTCTGAACTTGTTTAGACACTCAAAGGTCCAGACGTATCATCGCTTCCTCTCGCTAATCACGTCAGAGCTCAACACCGAAATTGCGAACGTCCAGCGATTGCTCCTACACTAAAGGTGCCAGCCCTGAAAGCTCTGGCTGGTCCTCATCTCGCACTGGTAACCTCTCAAACGAACCACAAACACTTGGCCTCTGAACTTGTTTAGACACTCAAAGGTCCAGACGTATCATCGCTTCCTCTTGCTAATTCACGTCAGAGCTCAACACCGAAATTGCGAACTTCCAGCGATTGCTCCTACACTAAAGGTGCCAGCCCTGAAAGCTCTGGCTGGTCCTCATCTCCCACTGGTAACCTCTCAAACGAACCACAAACACTTGGCCTCTGAACTTGTTTAGACACTCAAAGGTCGAGACATATCATCGCTTCTTTTCGCTAATTCACGTCAGAGCTCAACACCGAAATTGCGAACATCCAGCGATTGCTCCTACGCTAAAGGTGCCAGCCCTGAAAGCTGTGGCTGGTCCTCATCTCCCACTAGTAAACTCTCAAACGAACCACAAACACTTGGCCTCTGAACTTGTTTAGACACTCATATGTCCAGACGTATCATCGCTTCCTCTCGCTAATTCACGTCAGAGCTCAACACCGAAATTGCGAACGTCCAGCGATTGCTCCTACACTAAAGGTGCCAGCCCTGAAAGCTGTGGCTGGTCCTCATCTCCCACTAGTAACCTCTCAAACGAACCACAAACACTTGGCCTCTGAACTTGTTTAGACACTCAAAGGTCCAGGCGTATCATCGCTTCCTCTCTCTAATTCACATCAGAGCTCAACACCGAAATTGCGAACGTCCAGCGATTGCTCGTGCACTAAACGTGCCAGCCCTGAAAGCTCTTGCTGGTCCTCATCTCCCACTGGTAACCTCTAAAATGAACCACAAACACTTGGCCTCTGAACTTGTTTAGGCACTCAAAGGTCCAGACGTATCATCGCTTCCTCTCGCTAACTCATGTCAGAGCTCAACACCGAAATTGCGAACGTCCAGCGATTGCTCCTACACTAAAGGTGCCAGCCCTGAAAGCTGTGGATGGTCCTCATCTCCCACTGGTAACCTCTCAAACGAACCACAAACACTTGGCCTCTGAACTTGTTTAGACACTCAAAGGTCCAGACGTATCATCGCTTCCTCTCGCTAATTCACGTCAGAGCTCAACACCGAAATTGCGAACGTCCAGCGATTGCTCCTACACTAAAGGGGCCAGCCCTGAAAGCTCTTGCTGGTCCTCATCTCCCACTGGTGACTTCTAAAATGAACCACAAACACTTGGCCTCTGAACTTGTTTAGACACTCAAAGGTCCAGACGTATCATCGCTTCCTCTCGCTAATTCACGTCAGAGCTCAACACCAAAATTGCGAACGTCCAGCGATTGCTCCTACACTAAAGGTGCCAGCCCTGAAAGCTGTGGTTGGTCCTCATCTCCCACTGGTAACCTCTCAAACGAACCACAAACACTTGGCCTCTGAACTTGTTTAGACAGTCAAAGGTCCAGACATATCATCGTTTCCTTTCGCTAATTCACGTCAGAGCTCAACACCGAAATTGCGAATGTCCAGCGATTGCTCCTACACTAAAGGTGCCAGCCCTAAAAGCTCTGGCTGGTCCTCATCTCCCACTGGTAACCTCTCAAACGAACCACAAACACTTGGCCTCTGAACTTGTTTAGACACTCAAAGGTCCAGACGTATCTTCGCTTCCTCTTGCTAATTCACGTCAGAGCTCAACACCGAAATTGCGAACGTCCAGCGATTGCTCCTACACTAAAGGTGCCAGCCCTGAAAGCTGTGGCTGGTCCTCATCTCCCACTAGTAACCTCTCAAACGAACCACAAACACTTGGCATCTGAACTTGTTTAGACACTCAAAGGTCCAGACGTATCATGGCTTCCTCTTGCTAATTCACGTCAGAGCTCAACACCGAAATTGCGAACGTCCAGCGATTGCTCCTACACTAAAAGTATCAGCCCTGAAAGCTCTTGCTGGTCCTCATCTCCCACTGGTAACCTCTCAAACGAACCACAAACACTTGGCCTCTGAACTTGTTTAGACACTCAAAGGTCCAGACGTATCATCGCTTCCTCTCGCTAATTCACGTCAGAGCTCAACACCAAAATTGCGAACGTCCAGCGATTGCTCCTACATTAAAGGTGCCAGCCCTGAAAGCTCTTGCTGGTCCTCATCTCCCACTGGTAACCTCTCAAACGAACCACAAACTCTTGGCCTCTGAAATTGTTTAGACAGTCAAAGGTCCAGACATATCATCGCTTCTTTTCGCTAATTCACGTCAGAGCTCAACACCGAAATTGCGAACGTCCAGCGATTGCTCCTACGCTAAAGGTGCCAGCCCTGAAAGCTGTGGCTGGTCCTCATCTCCCACTAGTAAACTCTCAAACGAACCACAAACACTTGGCCTCTGAACTTGTTTAGACACTCAAAGGTCCAGACGTATCATCGCTTCCTCTTGCTAATTCACGTCAGAGCTCAACACCGAAATTGCGAACGTCCAGCGATTGCTCCTACACTAAAGGTATCAGTCCTGAAAGCTGTGGCTGGTCCTTATCTCCCACTGCTATCCTCTAAAACGAACCACAAACACTTGGCCTCTGAACTTGTTTAGACACTCAAAGGTCGAGACGTATCATCGCTTCCTCTCCCTAATTCACGTCAGAGCTCAACATCGAAATTGCGAACATCCAGTGATTGCTCCTACACTAAAGGTGCCAGCCCTGAAAGCTGTGGCTGGTCCTCATCTCCCACTGCTATCCTCTAAAACGAACCACCAACACTTGGCCTCTGAACTTGTTTAGACACTCAAAGGTCCAGACGTATCATCGCTTCCTCTCGCTAATTCACGTCAGAGCTCAACACCGAAATTGCGAACGTCCAGCGATTGCTCCTACACTAAAGGTGCCAGCCCTGAAAGCTGTGGCTGGTCCTCATCTCCCACTGGTAACCTCTCAAACGAACCACAAACACTTGGCCTCTGAACTTGTTTAGACACTCATATGTCCAGACGTATCATCGCTTCCTCTCGCTAATTCACGTCAGAGCTCAACACCAAAATTGCGAACGTCCAGCGATTGCTCCTACACTAAAGGTGCCAGCCCTGAAAGCTGTGGCTGGTCCTCATCTCCCACTAGTAACCTCTCAAACGAACCACAAACACTTGGCCTCTGAACTTGTTTAGACACTCAAAGGTCCAGACGTATCATGGCTTCCTCTTGCTAATTCACGTCAGAGCTCAACACCGAAATTGCGAACGTCCAGCGATTGCTCCTACACTAAAAGTATCAGCCCTGAAAGCTCTTGCTGGTCCTCATCTCCCACTGGTAACCTCTCAAACGAACCACAAACACTTGGCCTCTGAACTTGTTTAGACACTCAAAGGTCCAGACGTATCATCGCTTCCTCTCGCTAATTCACGTCAGAGCTCAACACCAAAATTGCGAACGTCCAGCGATTGCTCCTACACTAAAGGTGCCAGCCCTGAAAGCTCTTGCTGGTCCTCATCTCCCACTGGTAACCTCTCAAACGAACCACAAACTCTTGGCCTCTGAAATTGTTTAGACAGTCAAAGGTCCAGACATATCATCGCTTCTTTTCGCTAATTCACGTCAGAGCTCAACACTGAAATTGCGAACGTCCAGCGATTGCTCCTACGCTAAAGGTGCCAGCCCTGAAAGCTGTGGCTGGTCCTCATCTCCCACTAGTAAACTCTCAAACGAACCACAAACACTTGGCCTCTGAACTTGTTTAGACACTCAAAGGTCCAGACGTATCATCGCTTCCTCTTGCTAATTCACGTCAGAGCTCAACACCGAAATTGCGAACGTCCAGCGATTGCTCCTACACTAAAGGTATCAGTCCTGAAAGCTGTGGCTGGTCCTTATCTCCGACTGCTATCCTCTAAAACGAACCACAAACACTTGGCCTCTGAACTTGTTTAGACACTCAAAGATCCAGACGTATCATCGCTTCCTCTCCCTAATTCACGTCAGAGCTCAACATCGAAATTGCGAACATCCAGTGATTGCTCCTACACTAAAGGTGCCAGCCCTGAAAGCTGTGGCTGGTCCTCATCTCCCACTGCTATCCTCTAAAACGAACCACCAACACTTGGCCTCTGAACTTGTTTAGACACTCAAAGGTCCAGACGTATCATCGCTTCCTCTCGCTAATTCACGTCAGAGCTCAACACCGAAATTGCGAACGTCCAGCGATTGCTCCTACACTAAAGGTGCCAGCCCTGAAAGCTGTGGCTGGTCCTCATCTCCCACTGGTAACCTCTCAAACGAACCACAAACACTTGGCCTCTGAACTTGTTTAGACACTCATATGTCCAGACGTATCATCGCTTCCTCTCGCTAATTCACGTCAGAGCTCAACACCGAAATTGCGAACGTCCAGCGATTGCTCCTACGCTAACGGTGCCAGCCCTGAAAGCTGTGGCTGGTCCTCATCTCCCACTAGTAAACTCTCAAACGAACCACAAACACTTGGCCTCTGAACTTGTTTAGACACTCAAAGGTCCAGACGTATCATCGCTTCCTCTTGCTAATTCACGTCAGAGCTCAACACCGAAATTGCGAACGTCCAGCGATTGCTCCTACGCTAAAGGTATCAGTCCTGAAAGCTGTGGCTGGTCCTTATCTCCCACTGCTATCCTCTAAAACGAACCACAAACACTTGGCCTCTGAACTTGTTTAGACACTCAAAGGTCGAGACGTATCATCGCTTCCTCTCCCTAATTCACGTCAGAGCTCAACATCGAAATTGCGAACATCCAGTGATTGCTCCTACACTAAAGGTGCCAGCCCTGAAAGCTGTGGCTGGTCCTCATCTCCCACTGCTATCCTCTAAAACGAACCACAAACACTTGGCCTCTGAACTTGTTTAGACACTCAAAGGTCCAGACGTATCATCGCTTCCTCTCGCTAATTCACGTCAGAGCTCAACACCGAATTGCGAACGTCCAGCGATTGCTCCTACACTAAAGGTGCCAGCCCTGAAAGCTGTGGCTGGTCCTCATCTCCCACTGGTAACCTCTCAAACGAACCACAAACACTTGGCCTCTGAACTTGTTTAGACACTCATATGTCCAGACGTATCATCGCTTCCTCTCGCTAATTCACGTCAGAGCTCAACACCAAAATTGCGAACGTCCAGCGATTGCTCCTACACTAAAGGTGCCAGCCCTGAAAGCTGTGGCTGGTCCTCATCTCCCACTAGTAACCTCTCAAACGAACCACAAACACTTGGCCTCTGAACTTGTTTAGACACTCAAAGGTCCAGACGTATCATGGCTTCCTCTTGCTAATTCACGTCAGAGCTCAACACCGAAATTGCGAACGTCCAGCGATTGCTCCTACACTAAAAGTATCAGCCCTGAAAGCTCTTGCTGGTCCTCATCTCCCACTGGTAACCTCTCAAACGAACCACAAACTCTTGGCCTCTGAAATTGTTTAGACAGTCAAAGGTCCAGACATATCATCGCTTCTTTTCGCTAATTCACGTCAGAGCTCAACACCAAAATTGCGAACGTCCAGCGATTGCTCCTACGCTAAAGGTGCCAGCCCTGAAAGCTGTGGCTGGTCCTCATCTCCCACTAGTAAACTCTCAAACGAACCACAAACACTTGGCCTCTGAACTTGTTTAGACACTCAAAGGTCCAGACGTATCATCGCTTCCTCTTGCTAATTCACGTCAGAGCTCAACACCGAAATTGCGAACGTCCAGCGATTGCTCCTACACTAAAGGTATCAGTCCTGAAAGCTGTGGCTGGTCCTTATCTCCGACTGCTATCCTCTAAAACGAACCACAAACACTTGGCCTCTGAACTTGTTTAGACACTCAAAGATCCAGACGTATCATCGCTTCCTCTCCCTAATTCACATCAGAGCTCAACACCGAAATTGCGAACGTCCAGCGATTGCTCGTGCACTAAACGTGCCAGCCCTGAAAGCTCTTGCTGGTCCTCATCTCCCACTGGTAACCTCTAAAATGAACCACAAACACTTGGCCTCTGAACTTGTTTAGGCACTCAAAATTCCAGACGTATCATCGCTTCCTCTCGCTAACTCATGTCAGAGCTCAACACCGAAATTGCGAACGTCCAGCGATTGCTCCTACACTAAAGGTGCCAGCCCTCAAAGCTCTGGCTGGTCCTCATCTCCCACTGGTAACCTCTCAAACGAACCACAAACACTTGGCCTCTGAACTTGTTTAGACACTCAAAGGTCCAGACGTATCATCGCTTCCTCTCGCTAATTCACGTCAGAGCTCAACACCGAAATTGCGAACGTCCAGCGATTGCTCCTACACTAAAGGTGCCAGCCCTGAAAGCTCTTGCTGGTCCTCATCTCCCACTGGTGACTTCTAAAATGAACCACAAACACTTGGCCTCTGAACTTGTTTAGGCACTCAAAGGTCCAGACGTATCATCGCTTCCTCTCGCTAATTCACGTCAGAGCTCAACACCAAAATTGCGAACGTCCAGCGATTGCTCCTACACTAAAGGTGCCAGCCCTGAAAGCTGTGGTTGGTCCTCATCTCCCACTGCTAACCTCTCAAACGAACCACAAACACTTGGCCTCTGAACTTGTTTAGACAGTCAAAGGTCCAGACATATCATCGTTTCCTTTCGCTAATTCACGTCAGAGCTCAACACCGAAATTGCGAATGTCCAGCGATTGCTCCTACACTAAAGGTGCCAGCCCTAAAAGCTCTGGCTGGTCCTCATCTCCCACTGGTAACCTCTCAAACGAACCACAAACACTTGGCCTCTGAACTTGTTTAGACACTCAAAGGTCCAGACGTATCATCGCTTCCTCTTGCTAATTCACGTCAGAGCTCAACACCGAAATTGCGAACGT
Source organism: Gavia stellata (assembly GCF_030936135.1). Classification (NCBI taxonomy): domain Eukaryota; kingdom Metazoa; phylum Chordata; class Aves; order Gaviiformes; family Gaviidae; genus Gavia; species Gavia stellata. Next base: position 52,330 of record NW_026776695.1, on the reverse strand, counting down.
CCAGCGATTGCTCCTACACTAAAGGTGCCAGCCCTGAAAGCTGTGGCTGGTCCTCATCTCCCACTAGTAAACTCTCAAACGAACCACAAACACTTGGCCTCTGAACTTGTTTAGACACTCAAAGGTCCAGACGTATCATGGCTTCCTCTTGCTAATTCACGTCAGAGCTCAACACCGAAATTGCGAACGTCCAGCGATTGCTCCTACACTAAAAGTATCAGCCCTGAAAGCTCTTGCTGGTCCTCATCTCCCACTGGTAACCTCTCAAACGAACCACAAACACTTGGCCTCTGAACTTGTTTAGACACTCAAAGGTCCAGACGTATCATCGCTTCCTCTCGCTAATTCACGTCAGAGCTCAACACCAAAATTGCGAACGTCCAGCGATTGCTCCTACACTAAAGGTGCCAGCCCTGAAAGCTCTTGCTGGTCCTCATCTCCCACTGGTAACCTCTCAAACGAACCACAAACTCTTGGCCTCTGAAATTGTTTAGACACTCAAAGGTCGAGACATATCATCGCTTCTTTTCGCTAATTCACGTCAGAGCTCAACACCGAAATTGCGAACGTCCAGCGATTGCTCCTACGCTAAAGGTGCCAGCCCTGAAAGCTGTGGCTGGTCCTCATCTCCCACTAGTAAACTCTCAAACGAACCACAAACACTTGGCCTCTGAACTTGTTTAGACACTCAAAGGTCCAGACGTATCATCGCTTCCTCTTGCTAATTCACGTCAGAGATCAACACCGAAATTGCGAACGTCCAGCGATTGCTCCTACACTAAAGGTGCCAGCCCTGAAAGCTGTGGCTGGTCCTTATCTCCCACTGCTATCCTCTAAAACGAACCACAAACACTTGGCCTCTGAACTTGTTTAGACACTCAAAGGTCGAGACGTATCATCGCTTCCTCTCCCTAATTCACGTCAGAGCTCAACATCGAAATTGCGAACATCCAGTGATTGCTCCTACACTAAAGGTGCCAGCCCTGAAAGCTGTGGCTGGTCCTCATCTCCCACTGCTATCCTCTAAAACGAACCACCAACACTTGGCCTCTGAACTTGTTTAGACACTCAAAGGTCCAGACGTATCATCGCTTCCTCTCGCTAATTCACGTCAGAGCTCAACACCGAAATTGCGAACGTCCAGCGATTGCTCCTACACTAAAGGTGCCAGCCCTGAAAGCTCTGGCTGGTCCTCATCTCCCACTGGTAACCTCTCAAACGAACCACAAAACACTTGGCCTCTGAACTTGTTTAGACACTCATATGTCCAGACGTATCATCGCTTCCTCTCGCTAATTCACGTCAGAGCTCAACACCGAAATTGCGAACGTCCAGCGATTGCTCCTACACTAAAGGTGCCAGCCCTGAAAGCTGTGGCTGGTCCTCATCTCCCACTAGTAACCTCTCAAACGAACCACAAACACTTGGCCTCTGAACTTGTTTACACACTCAAAGGTCCAGGCGTATCATCGCTTCCTCTCGCTAATTCACATCAGAGCTCAACACCGAATTGCGAACGTCCAGCGATTGCTCGTGCACTAAACGTGCCAGCCCTGAAAGCTCTTGCTGGTCCTCATCTCCCACTGGTAACCTCTAAAATGAACCACAAACACTTGGCCTCTGAACTTGTTTAGGCACTCAAAGGTCCAGACGTATCATCGCTTCCTCTCGCTAACTCATGTCAGAGCTCAACACCGAAATTGCGAACGTCCAGCGATTGCTCCTACACTAAAGGTGCCAGCCCTGAAAGCTCTTGCTGGTCCTCATCTCCCACTGGTGACTTCTAAAATGAACCACAAACACTTGGCCTCTGAACTTGTTTAGGCACTCAAAGGTCCAGACGTATCATCGCTTCCTCTTGCTAATTCACGTCAGAGCTCAACACCGAAATTGCGAACGTCCAGCGATTGCTCCTACACTAAAGGTGCCAGCCCTGAAACCTCTGGCTGGTCCTCATCTCCCACTAGTAACCTCTCAAACGAACCACAAACACTTGGCCTCTGAACTTGTTTAGACACTCAAAGGTCCAGACGTATCATGGCTTCCTCTTGCTAATTCACGTCAGAGCTCAACACCGAAATTGCGAACGTCCAGCGATTGCTCCTACACTAAAAGTATCAGCCCTGAAAGCTCTTGCTGGTCCTCATCTCCCACTGGTAACCTCTCAAACGAACCACAAACACTTGGCCTCTGAACTTGTTTAGACACTCAAAGGTCCAGACGTATCTTCGCTTCCTCTCGCTAATTCACGTCAGAGCTCAACACCGAAATTGCGAACGTCCAGCGATTGCTCCTACACTAAACGTGCCAGCCCTGAAAGCTCTGGCTGGTCCTCATCTCCCACTGGTAACCTCTAAAATGAACCACAAACACTTGGCCTCTGAACTTGTGTAGACACTCAAAGGTCCAGACGTATCATCGCTTCCTCTCGCTAATTCACGTCAGAGCTCAACACCGAAATTGCGAACGTCCAGCGATTGCTCCTACACTAAAGGTGCCAGCCCTGAAAGCTGTGGTTGGTCCTCATCTCCCACTGCTAACCTCTCAAACGAACCACAAACACTTGGCCTCTGAACTTGTTTAGACACTCAAAGGTCCAGACGTATCATCGCTTCCTCTCGCTAATTCACGTCAGAGCTCAACACCGAAATTGCGAACGTCCAGCGATTGCTCCTACACTAAAGGTGCCAGCCCTGAAAGCTCTTGCTGGTCCTCATCTCCCACTGGTAACCTCTAAAATGAACCACAAACACTTGGCCTCTGAACTTGTTTAGGCACTCAAAGGTCCAGACGTATCATCGCTTCCTCTCGCTAATTCACGTCAGAGCTCAACACCAAAATTGCGAACGTCCAGCGATTGCTCCTACACTAAAGGTGCCAGCCCTGAAAGCTCTTGCTGGTCCTCATCTCCCACTGGTAACCTCTAAAATGAACCACAAACACTTGGCCTCTGAACTTGTTTAGGCACTCAAAGGTCGAGACGTATCATCGCTTCCTCTCGCTAATTCACGTCAGAGCTCAACACCAAAATTGCGAACGTCCAGCGATTGCTCCTACACAAAAGGTGCCAGCCCTGAAAGCTGTGGCTGGTCCTCATCTCCCACTGGTAACCTCTCAAACGAACCACAAACTCTTGGCCTCTGAACTTGTTTAGACTCAAAGGTCCAGACATATCATCGCTTCTTTTCGCTAATTCACGTCAGAGCTCAACACCGAAATTGCGAACGTCCAGCGATTGCTCCTACGCTAAAGGTGCCAGCCCTGAAAGCTGTGGCTGGTCCTCATCTCCCACTAGTAAACTCTCAAACGAACCACAAACACTTGGCCTCTGAACTTGTTTAGACACTCAAAGGTCCAGACGTATCATCGCTTCCTCTCCCTAATTCACGTCAGAGCTCAACATCGAAATTGCGAACGTCCAGCGATTGCTCCTACACTAAAGGTATCAGTCCTGAAAGCTGTGGCTGGTCCTCATCTCCCACTGCTATCCTCTAAAACGAACCACAAACACTTGGCCTCTGAACTTGTTTAGACACTCAAAGGTCCAGATGTATCATCGCTTCCTCTCGCTAATTCACATCAGAGCTCAACACCGAAATTGCGAACGTCCAGCGATTGCTCGTGCACTAAACGTGCCAGCCCTGAAAGCTCTTGCTGGTCCTCATCTCCCACTGGTAACCTCTAAAATGAACCACAAACACTTGGCCTCTGAACTTGTTTAGGCACTCAAAGGTCCAGACGTATCATCGCTTCCTCTCGCTAACTCATGTCAGAGCTCAACACCAAAATTGCGAACGTCCAGCGATTGCTCCTACACTAAAGGTATCAGCCCTGAAAGCTCTTGCTGGTCCTCATCTCCCACTGGTAACCTCTAAAACGAACCACAAACACTTGGCCTCTGAACTTGTTTAGACACTCAAAGGTCCAGACGTATCTTCGTTTCCTCTCGCTAATTCACGTCAGAGCTCAACACCGAAATTGCGAACGTCCAGCGATTGCTCCTACACTAAGGGTGCCAGCCCTGAAAGCTCTGGCTGGTCCTCATCTCCCACTGGTAACCTCTCAAACGAACCACAAACACTGGCCTCTGACTTGTTTAGACACTCAAAGGTCCAGACGTATCATCGCTTCCTCTCGCTAATTCACGTCAGAGCTCAACACCCAAATTGCGAACGTCAGCGATTGCTCCTACACTAAAGGTGCCAGCCCTGAAAGCTCTTGCTGGTCCTCATCTCCACTGGTAACCTCTCAACGAAACACAAACACCTTGGCCTCTGAACTTGTTTAGACACAAAAAGATCCAGAATTATGATCGCTTACTCTCGCTAATTCACGTCAGAGCTCAACACCGAAATTGCGAACGTCCAGCGATTGCTCGTGCACTAAACGTGCCAGCCCTGAAAGCTCTTGCTGGTCCTCATCTCCCACAGGTGACTTCTAAAATGAACCACAAACACTTGGCCTCTGAACTTGTTTAGGCACTCAAAGGTCCAGACGTATCATCGCTTCCTCTCGCTAATTCACGTCAGAGCTCAACACCGAAATTGCGAACGTCCAGCGATTGCTCCTACACTAAAGGTGCCAGCCCTGAAAGCTGTGGTTGGTCCTCATCTCCACTGCTAACCTCTGAAACGAACCACCAACACTTGGCCTCTGAACTTGTTTAGACAGTCAAAGGTCCAGACATATCATCGTTTCCTTTCGCTAATTCACGTCAGAGCTCAACACCGAAATTGCGAATGTCCAGCGATTGCTCCTACACTAAAGGTGCCAGCCCTGAAAGCTCTGGCTGGTCCTCATCTCCCACTGGTAACCTCTCAAACGAACACAAACACTTGGCCTCTGAACTTGTTTAGACACTCAAAGGTCCAGACGTATCATCGCTTCCTCTCGCTAATTCACGTCAGAGCTCAACACCGAAATTGCGAACGTCCAGCGATTGCTCCTACACTAAAGGGTATCAGTCCTGAAAGCTGTGGCTGGTCCTTATCTCCCACTGCTATCCTCTAAAACGAACCACAAACACTTGGCCTCTGAACTTGTTTAGACACTCAAAGGTCCAGATGTATCATCGCCTCCTGTTGCTAATTCACGTCAGAGCTCAACACCGAAATGCGAACGTCCAGCGATTGCTCCTACACTAAAGGTATCAGTCCTGAAAGCTGTGGCTTGGTCCTCATCTCCACTGCTATCCTCTCAAACGAACCACAAACACTTGGCCTCTGAACTTGTTTAGACACTCAAAGGTCCAGACGATCTTCGCTTCTCTCGCTAATTCACGTCAGAGCTCAACACCGAAATTGCGAACGTCCAGCGATTGCTCCTACACTAAAGGTGCCAGCCCTGAAAGCTCTGGCTGGTCCTCATCTCCCACTGGTAACCTCTCAAACGAACCACAAACACTTGGCCTCTGAACTTGTTTAGACACTCAAAGGTCGAGACGTATCATCGCTTCCTCTTGCTAATTCACGTCAGAGCTCAACACCGAAATTGCGAACTTCCAGCGATTGCTCCTACACTAAAGGTGCCAGCCCTGAAAGCTGTGGCTGGTCCTCATCTCCCACTGGTAACCTCTCAAACGAACCACAAACACTTGGCCTCTGAACTTGTGTAGACACTCAAAGGTCCAGACGTATCATCGCTTCCTCTCGCTAATTCACGTCAGAGCTCAACACCGAATTGCAAACGTCCAGCGATTGCTCCTACACTAAAGGTGCCAGCCCTAAAAGCTGTGGTTGGTCCTCATCTCCCACTGCTAACCTCTCAAACGAACCACAAACACTTGGCCTCTGAACTTGTTTAGACACTCAAAGGTCCAGACGTATCATCGCTTCCTCTCGCTAATTCACGTCAGAGCTCAACACCGAAATTGCGAACGTCCAGCGATTGCTCGTGCACTAAGGTGCCAGCCCTGAAAGCTGTGGCTGGTCCTCATCTCCCACTGGTAACCTCTAAAATGAACCACAAACACTTGGCCTCTGAACTTGTTAGACACTCAAAGGTCCAGACGTATCATCGCTTCCTCTTGCTAATTCACGTCAGAGCTCAACACCGAAATTGCGAATGTCCAGCGATTGCTCCTACACTAAAGGTGCCAGCCCTGAAAGCTCTGGCTGGTCCTCATCTCCACTGGTAACCTCTCAAACGAACCACAAACACTTGGCCTCTGAACTTGTTTAGACACAAAAAGATCCAGACTTATGATCGCTTACTCTCGCTAATTCACGTCAGAGCTCAACACCGAAATTGCGAACGTCCAGCGATTGCTCGTGCACTAAACGTGCCAGCCCTGAAAGCTCTTGCTGGTCCTCATCTCCACTGGTAACCTCTAAAATGAACCACAAACACTTGCTCTGAACTTGTTTAGGCACTCAAAGGTCAGCAGACGTATCATCGCTTCCTCTCGCTAATTCACGTCAGAGCTCAACACCAAAATTGCGAACGTCCAGCGATTGCTCCTACACTAAAGGTGCCAGCCCTGAAAGCTCTTGCTGGTCCTCATCTCCCACTGGTAACCTCTAAAATGAACACAAACACTTGGCCTCTGAACTTGTTTAGGCACTCAAAGGTCGAGACGTATCATCGCTTCTCTCGCTAATTCACGTCAGAGCTCAACACCAAAATTGCGAACGTCCAGCGATTGCTCCTACACAAAAGGTGCCAGCCCTGAAAGCTGTGGCTGGTCCTCATCTCCCACTGTAACCTCTCAAAACGAACCACAAACTCTTGGCCTCTGAACTTGTTTAGACTCAAAGGTCCAGACATATCATCGCTTCTTTTCGCTAATTCACGTCAGAGCTCAACACCGAAATTTGCGAACGTCCAGCGATTGCTCCTACGCTAAAGGTGCCAGCCCTGAAGCTGTGGCTGGTCCTCATCTCCCACTAGTAAACTCTCAAACGAACCACAAACACTTGGCCTCTGAACTTGTTTAGACACTCAAAGGTCCAGACGTATCATCGCTTCCTCTCCCTAATTCACGTCAGAGCTCAACATCGAAATTGCGAACGTCCAGCGATTGCTCCTACACTAAAGGTATCAGTCCTGAAAGCTGTGGCTGGTCCTCATCTCCCACTGCTATCCTCTAAAACGAACACAAAACACTTGGCCTCTGAACTTGTTTAGACACTCAAAGGTCCAGATGTATCATCGCTTCCTCTCGCTAATTCACATCAGAGCTCAACACCGAAATTGCGAAACGTCCAGCGATTGCTCGTGCACTAAACGTGCCAGCCTGAAAGCTCTTGCTGGTCCTCATCTCCCACTGGTAACCTCTAAAATGAAACCACAAACACTTGGCCTCTGAACTTGTTTAGGCACTCAAAGGTCCAGACGTATCATCGCTTCCCTCTCGCTAACTCATGTCAGAGCTCAACACCAAAATTGCGAACGTCCAGCGATTGCTCCTACACTAAAGGTAACAGCCCTGAAAGCTCTTGCTGGTCCTCATCTCACACTGGTAACCTCTAAAACGAACCACAAACACTGGCCTCTGAACTTGTTTAGACACTCAAAGGTCCAGACGTATCTTCGTTTCCTCTCGCTAATTCACGTCAGAGCTCAACACCGAAATTGCGAACGTCCAGCGATTGCTCCTACACTAAAGGTGCCAGCCCTGAAAGCTCTGGCTGGTCCTCATCTCCCACTGGTAACCTCTCAAACGAACCACAAACACTTGGCCTCTGAACTTGTTTAGACACTCAAAGGTTCCAGACGTATCATCGCTTCCTCTCGCTAATTCACGTCAGAGCTCAACACCCAAATGCGAACGTCCAGCGATTGCTCCTACACTAAAGGTGCCAGCCCTGAAAGCTCTTGCTGGTCCTCATCTCCACTGGTAACCTCTCAAACGAACCACAAACACTTGGCCTCTGAACTTGTTTAGACACAAAAAGATCCAGACTTATGATCGCTTACTCTCGCTAATTCACGTCAGAGCTCAACACCGAAATTGCGAACGTCCAGCGATTGCTCGTGCACTAAACGTGCCAGCCCTGAAAGCTCTTGCTGGTCCTCATCTCCCACAGGTGACTTCTAAAATGAACCACAAACACTTGGCCTCTGAACTTGTTTAGGCACTCAAAGGTCCAGACGTATCATCGCTTCCTCTCGCTAATTCACGTCAGAGCTCAACACCGAAATTGCGAACGTCCAGCGATTGCTCCTACACTAAAGGTGCCAGCCCTGAAAGCTGTGGTTGGTCCTCATCTCCCACTGCTAACCTCTGAAACGAACCACCAACACTTGGCCTCTGAACTTGTTTAGGACAGTCAAAGGTCCAGACATATCATCGTTTCCTTTCGCTAATTCACGTCAGAGCTCAACACCGAAATTGCGAATGTCCAGCGATTGCTCCTACACTAAAGGTGCCAGCCCTGAAAGCTCTGGCTGGTCCTCATCTCCCACTGGTAACCTCTCAAACGAACCACAAACACTTGGCCTCTGAACTTGTTTAGACACTCAAAGGTCCAGACGTATCATCGCTTCCTCTCGCTAATTCACGTCAGAGCTCAACACCGAAATTGCGAACGTCCAGCGATTGCTCCTACACTAAAGGTATCAGTCCTGAAAGCTGTGGCTGGTCCTTATCTCCCACTGCTATCCTCTAAAACGAACACAAACACTTGGCCTCTGAACTTGTTTAGACACTCAAAGGTCCAGATGTATCATCGCCTCCTGTTGCTAATTCACGTCAGAGCTCAACACCCGAAATTGCGAACGTCCAGCGATTGCTCCTACACTAAAGGTATCAGTCCTGAAAGCTGTGGCTGGTCCTCATCTCCCACTGCTATCCTCTCAACGAACCACAAACACTTGGGCCTCTGAACTTGTTTAGACACTCAAAGGTCCAGACGTATCTTCGCTTCTCTCGCTAATTCACGTCAGAGCTCAACACCGAAATTGCGAACGTCCAGCGATTGCTCCTACACTAAAGGTGCCAGCCCTGAAAGCTCTGGCTGGTCCTCATCTCCCACATGGTAACCTCTCAAACGAACCACAAACACTTGGCCTCTGAACTTGTTTAGACACTCAAAGGTCGAGACGTATCATCGCTTCCTCTTGCTAATTCACGTCAGAGCTCAACACCGAAATTGCGAACTTCCAGCGATTGCTCCTACACTAAAGGTGCCAGCCTGAAAGCTGTGGCTGGTCCTCATCTCCCACTGGTAACCTCTCAAACGAACCACAAACACTTGGCCTCTGAACTTGTGTAGACACTCAAAGGTCCAGACGTATCATCGCTTCCTCTCGCTAATTCACGTCAGAGCTCAACACCGAAATTGCAAACGTCCAGCGATTGCTCCTACACTAAAGGTGCCAGCCCTAAAAGCTGTGGTGGTCCTCATCTCCACTGCTAACCTCTCAAACGAACCACAAACACTTGGCCTCTGAACTTGTTTAGACACTCAAAGGTCCAGACGTATCATCGCTTCCTCTCGCTAATTCACGTCAGAGCTCAACACCGAAATTGCGAACGTCCAGCGATTGCTCGTGCACTAAAGGTGCCAGCCCTGAAAGCTGTGGCTGGTCCTCATCTCCCACTGGTAACCTCTAAAATGAACCACAAACACTTGGCCTCTGAACTTGTTTAGACACTCAAAGGTCCAGACGTATCATCGCTTCCTCTTGCTAATTCACGTCAGAGCTCAACACCGAAATTGCGAATGTCCAGCGATTGCTCCTACACTAAAGGTGCCAGCCCTGAAAGCTCTGGCTGGTCCTCATCTCCCACTGTAACCTCTCAAACGAACCACAAACACTTGGCCTCTGAACTTGTTTAGACACAAAAAGATCCAGACTTATGATCGCTTACTCTCGCTAATTCACGTCAGAGCTCAACACCGAAATTGCGAACGTCCAGCGAGTGCTCGTTGCACTAAACGTGCCAGCCTGAAAGCTCTTGCTGGTCCTCATCTCCCACAGGTGACTTCTAAAATGAACACAAACACTTGGCCTCTGAACTTGTTTAGGCACTCAAAGGTCCAGACGTATCATCGCTTCCTCTCGCTAATTCACGTCAGAGCTCAACACCGAAATTGCGAACGTCCAGCGATTGCTTCCTACACTAAAGGTGCCAGCCCTGAAAGCTGTGGTTGGTCCTCATCTCCCACTGCTAACCTCTGAAAACGAACCACCAACACTTGGCCTCTGAACTTGTTTAGACAGTCAAAGGTCAGACATATCATCGTTTCCTTTCGCTAATTCACGTCAGAGCTCAACACCGAAATTGCGAATGTCCAGCGATTGCTCCTACACTAAAGGGTGCCAGCCCTTGAAAGCTCTGGCTGGTCCTCATCTCCCACTGGTAACCTCTCAAACGAACCACAAACACTTGGCCTCTGAACTTGTTTAGACACTCAAAGGTCCAGACGTATCATCGCTTCCTCTCGCTAATTCACGTCAGAGCTCAACACCGAAATTGCGAACCGTCCAGCGATTGCTCCCTACACTAAAGGTATCAGTCCTGAAAGCTGTGGCTGGTCCTTATCTCCCACTGCTATCCTCTAAAACGAACCACAAACCACTTGGCCTCTGAACTTGTTAGACACTCAAAGGTCCAGATGTATCATCGCTTCCTCTCGCTAATTCACGTCAGAGTCAACACCGAAATTGCGAACGTCAGCGATTGCTCCTACACTAAAGGTATCAGTCCTGAAAGCTGTGGCTGGTCCTCATCTCCACTGCTATCCTCTCAAACGAACACAAACACTTGGCCTCTGAACTTGTTTAGACACTCAAAGGTCCAAGCCGTATCTTCGCTTCCTCTCGCTAATTCACGTCAGAGCTCAACACCGAAATTGCGAACGTCCAGCGATTGCTCCTACACTAAAGGTGCCAGCCCTGAAAGCTCTGCTGGTCCTCATCTCCCACTGGTAACCTCTCAAACGAACCACAAACACTTGGCCTCTGAACTTGTTTAGACACTCAAAGGTCGAGACGTATCATCGCTTCCTCTTGCTAATTCACGTCAGAGCTCAACACCGAAATTGCGACTTCCAGCGATTGCTCCTACACTAAAGTGCCAGCCCTTGAAAGCTGTGGCTGGTCCTCATCTCCCACTGTAACCTCTCAAAACGAACCACAAACACTTGGCCTCTGAACTTGTGTAGACACTCAAAGGTCCAGACGTATCATCGCTTCCTCTCGCTAATTCACGTCAGAGCTCAACACCGAAATTGCAACGTCCAGCGATTGCTCCTACACTAAGGTGCCAGCCCTAAAAGCTGTGGTTGGTCCTCATCTCCCACTGCTAACCTCTCAAACGAACCACAAACACTTGGCCTCTGAACTTGTTTAGACACTCAAAGGTCCAGACGTATCATCGCTTCCTCTCGCTAATTCACGTCAGAGCTCAACACCGAAATTGCGAACGTCCAGCGATTGCTCGTGCACTAAGGTGCCAGCCCTGAAAGCTGTGGCTGGTCCTCATCTCCCACTGGTAACCTCTAAAATGAACCACAAACACTTGGCCTCTGAACTTGTTTAGACACTCAAAGGTCGAGACGTATCATCGCTTCCTCTCGCTAATTCACGTCAGAGCTCAACACCAAAATTGCGAACGTCCAGCGATTGCTCCTACACTATAAGGTGCCAGCCCTGAAAGCTCTGGCTGGTCCTCATCTCCCACTGGTAACCTCTAAAATGAACCACAAACACTTGGCCTCTGAACTTGTTTAGGCACTCAAAGGTCCAGACATATCATCGCTTCCTCTTGCTATTCACGTCAGAGCTCAACACCGAAATTGCGAACGTCCAGCGATTGCTCCTACACTAAAGGTATCAGTCCTGAAAGCTGTGGCTGGTCCTTATCTCCCACTGCTATCCTCTAAAACGAACCACAAACACTGGCCTCTGAACTTGTTTAGACACTCAAAGGTCGAGACGTATCATCGCTTCCTCTCGCTAATTCACGTCAGAGCTCAACACCGAAATTGCGAACGTCCAGCGATTGCTCCTACACTAAAGGGTTGCCAGCCCTGAAAGCTGTGGTTGGTCCTCATCTCCCACTGCTAACCTCTCAAACGAACCACCAACACTTGGCCTCTGAACTTGTTTAGACAGTCAAAGGTCCAGACATATCATCGTTTCCTTTCGCTAATTCACGTCAGAGCTCAACACCGAAATTGCGAATGTCCAGCGATTGCTCCTACACTAAAGGTGCCAGCCCTGAAAGCTCTGGCTGGTCCTCATCTCCCACTGGTAACCTCTCAAACGAACCACAAACACTTGGCCTCTGAACTTGTTTAGACACTCAAAGGTCCAGACGTATCATCGCTTCCTCTCGCTAATTCACGTCAGAGCTCAACACCGAAATTGCGAACGTCCAGCGATTGCTCCTACACTAAAGGTATCAGTCCTGAAAGCTGTTGGCTGGTCCTTATCTCCCACTGCTATCCTCTAAAACGAACCACAAACACTTGGCCTCTGAACTTGTTTAGACACTCAAAGGTCCAGACGTATCATCGCTTCCTCTCGCTAATTCACGTCAGAGCTCAACACCGAAATTGCGAACGTCCAGCGATTGCTCCTACACTAAAGGTATCAGTCCTGAAAGCTGTGGCTGGTCCTCATCTCCCACTGCTATCCTCTAAAACGAACCACAAACACTTGGCCTCTGAACTTGTTTAGACACTCAAAGGTCCAGACGTATCTTCGCTTCCTCTCGCTAATTCACGTCAGAGCTCAACACCGAAATTGCGAACGTCCAGCGATTGCTCCTACACTAAAGGTGCCAGCCCTGAAAGCTCTGGCTGGTCCTCATCTCCCACTGGTAACCTCTAAAATGAACCACAAACACTTGGCCTCTGAACTTGTTTAGGCACTCAAAGGTCCAGACGTATCATCGCTTCCTCTCGCTAATTCACGTCAGAGCTCAACACCAAAATTGCGAACGTCCAGCGATTGCTCCTACACTAAAGGTGCCAGCCCTGAAAGCTCTTGCTGGTCCTCATCTCCCACTGGTAACCTCTAAAATGAACCACAAACACTTGGCCTCTGAACTTGTTTAGGCACTCAAAGGTCCAGACGTATCATCGCTTCCTCTCGCTAATTCACGTCAGAGCTCAACACCAAAATTGCGAACGTCCAGCGATTGCTCCTACACTAAAGGTGCCAGCCCTGAAAGCTCTTGCTGGTCCTCATCTCCCACTGGTAACCTCTCAAACGAACCACAAACACTTGGCCTCTGAACTTGTTTAGACTCAAAGGTCCAGACATATCATCGCTTCTTTTCGCTAATTCACGTCAGAGCTCAACACCGAAATTGCGAACGTCCAGCGATTGCTCCTACGCTAAAGGTGCCAGCCCTGAAAGCTGTGGCTGGTCCTCATCTCCCACTAGTAAACTCTCAAACGAACCACAAACACTTGGCCTCTGAACTTGTTTAGACACTCAAAGGTCCAGACGTATCTTCGCTTCCTCTCGCTAATTCACGTCAGAGCTCAACACCGAAATTGCGAACGTCCAGCGATTGCTCCTACACTAAAGGTATCAGTCCTGAAAGCTGTGGCTGGTCCTCATCTCCCACTGCTATCCTCTAAAACGAACCACAAACACTTGGCCTCTGAACTTGTTTACACACTCAAAGGTCCAGACGTATCTTCACTTCCTCTCGCTAATTCACGTCAGAGCTCAACACCGAAATTGCGAACGTCCAGCGATTGCTCCTACACTAAAGGTGCCAGCCCTGAAAGCTCTGGCTGGTCCTCATCTCCCACTGGTAACCTCTCAAACGAACCACAAACACTTGGCCTCTGAACTTGTTTAGACACTCAAAGGTCCAGACGTATCATCGCTTCCTCTTGCTAATTCACGTCAGAGCTCAACACCGAAATTGCGAACGTCCAGCGATTGCTCCTACACTAAAGGTGCCAGCCCTGAAAGCTCTGGCTGGTCCTCATCTCCCACTGGTAACCTCTCAAACGAACCACAAACACTTGGCCTCTGAACTTGTTTAGACACTCAAAGGTCCAGACGTATCATCACTTCCTCTCGCTAATTCACGTCAGAGCTCAACACCGAAATTGCAAACGTCCAGCGATTGCTCCTACACTAAAGGTGCCAGCCCTGAAAGCTGTGGTTGGTCCTCATCTCCCACTGGTAACCTCTCAAACGAACCACAAACACTTGGCCTCTGAACTTGTTTAGACACTCAAAGGTCCAGACGTATCATCGCTTCCTCTCGCTAATTCACGTCAGAGCTCAACACCGAAATTGCGAACGTCCAGCGATTGCTCGTGCACTAAAGGTGCCAGCCCTGAAAGCTCTTGCTGGTCCTCATCTCCCACTGGTAACCTCTCAAATGAACCACAAACACTTGGCCTCTGAACTTGTTTAGGCACTCAAAGGTCCAGACGTATCATCGCTTCCTCTCGCTAATTCACGTCAGAGCTCAACACCAAAATTGCGAACGTCCAGCGATTGCTCCTACACTAAAGGTGCCAGCCCTGAAAGCTCTTGCTGGTCCTCATCTCCCACTGGTAACCTCTAAAATGAACCACAAACACTTGGCCTCTGAACTTGTTTAGGCACTCAAAGGTCCAGACGTATCATCGCTTCCTCTCGCTAATTCACGTCAGAGCTCAACACCAAAATTGCGAACGTCCAGCGATTGCTCCTACACTAAAGGTGCCAGCCCTGAAAGCTCTTGCTGGTCCTCATCTCCCACTGGTAACCTCTCAAACGAACCACAAACACTTGGCCTCTGAACTTGTTTAGACTCAAAGGTCCAGACATATCATCGCTTCTTTTCGCTAATTCACGTCAGAGCTCAACACCGAAATTGCGAATGTCCAGCGATTGCTCCTACGCTAAAGGTGCCAGCCCTGAAAGCTGTGGCTGGTCCTCATCTCCCACTAGTAAACTCTCAAACGAACCACAAACACTTGGCCTCTGAACTTGTTTAGACACTCAAAGGTCCAGACGTCTCATCGCTTCCTCTTGCTAATTCACGTCAGAGCTCAACATCGAAATTGCGAACGTCCAGCGATTGCTCCTACACTAAAGGTATCAGTCCTGAAAGCTGTGGCTGGTCCTCATCTCCCACTGCTATCCTCTAAAACGAACCACAAACACTTGGCCTCTGAACTTGTTTAGACACTCAAAGGTCCAGACGTATCATCGCTTCCTCTCGCTAATTCACGTCAGAGCTCAACACCGAAATTGCGAACGTCCAGCGATTGCTCCTACACTAAAGGTGCCAGCCCTGAAAGCTGTGGCTGGTCCTCATCTCCCACTAGTAACCTCTCAAACGAACCACAAACACTTGGCCTCTGAACTTGTTTAGACACTCAAAGGTCCAGGCGTATCATCGCTTCCTCTCGCTAATTCACATCAGAGCTCAACACCGAAATTGCGAACGTCCAGCGATTGCTCGTGCACTAAACGTGCCAGCCCTGAAAGCTCTTGCTGGTCCTCATCTCCCACTGGTAACCTCTAAAATGAACCACAAACACTTGGCCTCTGAACTTGTTTAGACACTCAAAGGTCAAAACGTATCATCGCTTCCTCTCGCTAATTCACGTCAGAGCTCAACACCGAAATTGCGAACGTCCAGCGATTGCTCCTACACTAAAGGTGCCAGCCCTGAAAGCTCTTGCTGGTCCTCATCTCCCACTGGTAACCTCTCAAACGAACCACAAACACTTGGCCTCTGAACTTGTTTAGACACTCAAAGGTCCAGACATATCATCGCTTCCTCTCGCTAATTCACGTCAGAGCTCAACACCGAAATTGCGAACGTCCAGCGATTGCTCCTACACTAAAGGTGCCAGCCCTGAAAGCTCTGGCTGGTCCTCATCTCCCACTGGTAACCTCTCAAACGAACCACAAACACTTGGCCTCTGAACTTGTTTAGACACTCAAAGGTCCAGACGTATCATCGCTTCCTCTCGCTAATTCACGTCAGAGCTCAACACCGAAATTGCGAACGTCCAGCGATTGCTCCTACACTAAAGGTGCCAGCCCTGAAAGCTCTTGCTGGTCCTCATCTCCCACAGGTGACTTCTAAAATGAACCACAAACACTTGGCCTCTGAACTTGTTTAGGCACTCAAAATTCCAGACGTATCATCGCTTCCTCTCGCTAATTCACGTCAGAGCTCAACACCGAAATTGCGAACGTCCAGCGATTGCTCCTACACTAAAGGTGCCAGCCCTAAAAGCTGTGGTTGGTCCTCATCTCCCACTGGTAACCTCTCAAACGAACCACAAACACTTGGCCTCTGAACTTGTTTAGACACTCAAAGGTCCAGACGTATCATCGCTTCCTCTTGCTAATTCACGTCAGAGCTCAACACCGAAATTGCGAACGTCCAGCGATTACTCCTACACTAAAGGTGCCAGCCCTGAAAGCTGTGGCTGGTCCTCATCTCCCACTAGTAACCTCTCAAACGAACCACAAACACTTGGCCTCTGAACTAGTTTACACACTCAAAGGTCCAGACGTATCTTCGCTTCCTCTCCCTAATTCACGTCAGAGCTCAACACCGAAATTGCGAACGTCCAGCGATTGCTCGTGCAGTAAACGTGCCAGCCCTGAAAGCTCTTGCTGGTCCTCATCTCCCACTGGTAACCTCTAAAATGAACCACAAACACTTGGCCTCTGAACTTGTTTAGGCACTCAAAGGTCCAGACGTATCATCGCTTCCTCTCGCTAATTCACGTCAGAGCTCAACACCGAAATTGCGAACGTCCAGCGATTGCTCCTACACTAAAGGTGCCAGCCCTGAAAGCTCTGGCTGGTCCTCATCTCCCACTGGTAACCTCTCAAACGAACCACAAACACTTGGCCTCTGAACTTGTTTAGACTCAAAGGTCCAGACATATCATCGCTTCCTTTCGCTAATTCACGTCAGAGCTCAACACCGAAATTGCGAACGTCCAGCGATTGCTCCTACGCTAAAGGTGCCAGCCCTGAAAGCTGTGGCTGGTCCTCATCTCCCACTAGTAAACTCTCAAATGAACCACAAACACTTGGCCTCTGAACTTGTTTAGACACTCAAAGGTCCAGACGTATCATCGCTTCCTCTTGCTAATTCACGTCAGAGCTCAACACCGAAATTGCGAACGTCCAGCGATTGCTCCTACACTAAAGGTATCAGTCCTGAAAGCTGTGGCTGGTCCTTATCTCCCACTGCTATCCTCTAAAACGAACCACAAACACTTGGCCTCTGAACTTGTTTAGACACTCAAAGGTCCAGATGTATCTTCGCTTCCTCTCGCTAATTCACGTCAGAGCTCAACACCGAAATTGCGAACGTTCCAGCGATTGCTCCTACACTAAAGGTATCAGTCCTGAAAGCTGTGGCTGGTCCTCATCTCCCACTGCTATCCTCTAAAACGAACCACAAACACTTGGCCTCTGAACTTGTTTAGACACTCAAAGGTCCAGACGTATCTTCGCTTCCTCTCGCTATTTCACGTCAGAGCTCAACACCGAAATTGCGAACGTCCAGCGATTGCTCCTACACTAAAGGTGCCAGCCCTGAAAGCTCTGGCTGGTCCTCATCTCCCACTGGTAACCTCTCAAACGAACCACAAACACTTGGCCTCTGAACTTGTTTAGACACTCAAAGGTCCAGACGTATCATCGCTTCCTCTCGCTAATTCACGTCAGAGCTCAACACCGAAATTGCGAACGTCCAGCGATTGCTCCTACACTAAAGGTATCAGTCCTGAAAGCTGTGGCTGGTCCTCATCTCCCACTGCTATCCTCTAAAACGAACCACAAACACTTGGCCTCTTGAACTTGTTTAGACACTCAAAAGTCCAGACGTATCTTCGCTTCCTCTCGCTAATTCACGTCAGAGCTCAACACCGAAATTGCGAACGTCCAGCGATTGCTCCTACACTAAAGGTGCCAGCCCTGAAAGCTCTTGCTGGTCCTCATCTCCACTGGTAACCTCTCAAACGAACCACAAACACTTGGCCTCTGAACTTGTTTAGACACTCAAAGGTCCAGACGTATCATCGCTTCCTCTCGCTAATTCACGTCAGAGCTCAACACCAAAATTGCGAACGTTCCAGCGATTGCTCCTACACTAAAGGTGCCAGCCCTGAAAGCTGTGGCTGGTCCTCATCTCCCACTAGTAACCTCTCAAACGAATCACAAACACTTGGCCTCTGAACTTGTTTAGACACTCAAAGGTCCAGGCGTATCATCGCTTCCTCTCGCTAATTCACATCAGAGCTCAACACCGAAATTGCGAACGTCCAGCGATTGCTCGTGCACTAAAGGTGCCAGCCCTGAAAGCTGTTGGCTGGTCCTCATCTCCCACTGGTAACCTCTAAAATGAACCACAAACACTTGGCCTCTGAACTTGTTTAGGTACTCAAAGGTCCAGACGTATCATCGCTTCCTCTCGCTAACTCATGTCAGAGCTCAACACCAAAATTGCGAACGTCCAGCGATTGCTCCTACACTGAAGGTATCAGCCCTGAAAGCTCTTGCTGGTCCTCATCTCCCACTGGTAACCTCTAAAACGAACCACAAACACTTGGCCTCTGAACTTGTTTAGACACTCAAAGGTCCAGACGTATCTTCGCTTCCTCTCGCTAATTCACGTCAGAGCTCAACACCGAAATTGCGAACGTCCAGCGATTGCTCGTGCACTAAAGGTGCCAGCCCTGAAAGCTCTTGCTGGTCCTCATCTCCCACTGGTAACCTCTAAAATGAACCACAAACACTTGGCCTCTGAACTTGTTTAGGCACTCAAAGGTCCAGACGTATCTTCGCTTCCTCTCGCTAATTCACGTCAGAGCTCAACACCGAAATTGCGAACGTCCAGCGATTGCTCCTACACTAAAGGTGCCAGCCCTGAAAGCTCTTGCTGGTCCTCATCTCCCACTGGTAACCTCTCAAACGAACCACAAACACTTGGCCTCTGAACTTGTTTAGACTCAAAGGTCCAGACATATCATCGCTTCTTTTCGCTAATTCACGTCAGAGCTCAACACCGAAATTGCGAACGTCCAGCGATTGCTCCTACGCTAAAGGTGCCAGTCCTGAAAGCTGTGGCTGGTCCTCATCTCCCACTAGTAAACTCTCAAACGAAACACAAACACTTGGCCTCTGAACTTGTTTAGACACTCAAAGGTCCAGACGTCTCATCGCTTCCTCTTGCTAATTCACGTCAGAGCTCAACACCGAAATTGCGAACGTCCAGCGATTGCTCCTACACTAAAGGTATCAGTCCTGAAAGCTGTGGCTGGTCCTTATCTCCCACTGCTATCCTCTAAAACGAACCACAAACACTTGGCCTCTGAACTTGTTTAGACACTCAAAGGTCGAGACGTATCATCGCTTCCTCTCCCTAATTCACGTCAGAGCTCAACATCGAAATTGCGAACGTCCAGCGATTGCTCCTACACTAAAGGTATCAGTCCTGAAAGCTGTGGCTGGTCATCATCTCCCACTGCTATCCTCTAAAACGAACCACCAACACTTGGCCTCTGAACTTGTTTAGACACTCAAAGGTCCAGACGTATCATCACTTCCCCTCGCTAATTCACGTCAGAGCTCAACACCGAAATTGCGAACGTCCAGCGATTGCTCCTACACTAAAGGTGCCAGCCCTGAAAGCTCTGGCTGGTCCTCATCTCCCACTGGTAACCTCTCAAACGAACCACAAACACTTGGCCTCTGAACTTGTTTAGACACTCATATGTCCAGACGTATCATCGCTTCCTCTCGCTAATTCACGTCAGAGCTCAACACCGAAATTGCGAACGTCCAGCGATTGCTCCTACACTAAAGGTGCCAGCCCTGAAAGCTGTGGCTGGTCCTCATCTCCCACTAGTAACCTCTCAAACGAACCACAAACACTTGGCCTCTGAACTTGTTTAGACACTCAAAGGTCCAGGCGTATCATCGCTTCCTCTCGCTAATTCACATCAGAGCTCAACACCGAAATTGCGAACGTCCAGCGATTGCTCGTGCACTAAACGTGCCAGCCCTGAAAGCTCTTGCTGGTCCTCATCTCCCACTGGTAACCTCTAAAATGAACCACAAACACTTGGCCTCTGAACTTGTTTAGGCACTCAAAGGTCGAGACGTATCATCGCTTCCTCTCGCTAACTCATGTCAGAACTCAACACCGAAATTGCGAACGTCCAGCGATTGCTCCTACACTAAAGGTGCCAGCCCTGAAAGCTCTGGCTGGTCCTCATCTCCCACTGGTAACCTCTCAAACGAACCACAAACACTTGGCCTCTGAACTTGTTTAGACACTCAAAGGTCCAGACGTATCATCGCTTCCTCTCGCTAATTCACGTCAGAGCTCAACACCGAAATTGCGAACGTCCAGCGATTGCTCCTACACTAAAGGTGCCAGCCCTGAAAGCTCTTGCTGGTCCTCATCTCCCACTGGTAACCTCTCAAACGAACCACAAACACTTGGCCTCTGAACTTGTTTAGACACAAAAAGATCCAGACTTATGATCGCTTCCTCTCGCTAATTCACGTCAGAGCTCAACACCGAAATTGCGAACGTCCAGCGATTGCTCCTACACTAAAGGTGCCAGCCCTAAAAGCTGTGGTTGGTCCTCATCTCCCACTGGTAACCTCTCAAACGAACCACAAACACTTGGCCTCTGAACTTGTTTAGACACTCAAAGGTCCAGACGTATCATCGCTTCCTCTTAATAATTCACGTCAGAGCTCAACACCGAAATTGCGAACGTCCAGCGATTGCTCCTACACTAAAGGTGCCAGCCCTGAAAGCTGTGGCTGGTCCTCATCTCCCACTAGTAACCTCTCAAACGAACCACAAACACTTGGCCTCTGAACTTGTTTACACACTCAAAGGTCCAGACGTATCATCGCTTCCTCTCGCTAACTCACGTCAGAGCTCAACACCGAAATTGCGAACGTCCAGCGATTGCTCGTGCAGTAAACGTGCCAGCCCTGAAAGCTCTGGCTGGTCCTCATCTCCCACTGGTAACCTCTAAAATGAACCACAAACACTTGGCCTCTGAACTTGTTTAGGCACTCAAAGGTCCAGACGTATCATCGCTTCCTCTCGCTAATTCACGTCAGAGCTCAACACCGAAATTGCGAACGTCCAGCGATTGCTCCTACACTAAAGGTGCCAGCCCTGAAAGCTCTTGCTGGTCCTCATCTCCCACTGGTAACCTCTCAAACGAACCACAAACACTTGGCCTCTGAACTTGTTTAGACTCAAAGGTCCAGACATATCATCGCTTCCTCTCGCTAATTCACGTCAGAGCTCAACACCCAAATTGCAAACGTCCAGCGATTGCTCCTACACTAAAGGTGCCAGCACTGAAAGCTGTGGCTGGTCCTCATCTCCCACTGCTAACCTCTAAAACGAACCACAAACACTTGGCCTCTGAACTTGTTTAGACACTCAAAGGTCCAGACGTATGATCGCTTCCTCTCGCTAATTCACGTCAGAGCTCAACACCGAAATTGCGAACGTCCAGCGATTGCTCCTACACTAAAGGTATCAGTCCTGAAAGCTGTGGCTGGTCCTCATCTCCCACTGCTATCCTCTAAAACGAACCACAAACACTTGGCCTCTGAACTTGTTTAGACACTCAAAGGTCCAGACGTATCTTCGCTTCCTCTCGCTAATTCACGTCAGAGCTCAACACCAAAATTGCGAACGTCCAGCGATTGCTCCTACACTAAAGGTGCCAGCCCTGAAAGCTCTGGCTGGTCCTCATCTCCCACTGGTAACCTCTCAAACGAACCACAAACACTTGGCCTCTGAACTTGTTTAGACACTCAAAGGTCCAGACGTATCATCGCTTCCTCTCGCTAATTCACGTCAGAGCTCAACACCGAAATTGCGAACGTCCAGCGATTGCTCCTACACTAAAGGTGCCAGCCCTGAAAGCTGTGGCTGGTCCTCATCTCCCACTGCTATCCTCTAAAACGAACCACAAACACTTGGCCTCTGAACTTGTTTAGACACTCAAAGGTCCAGACGTATCTTCGCTTCCTCTCGCTAATTCACGTCAGAGCTCAACACCGAAATTGCGAACGTCCAGCGATTGCTCGTGCACTAAAGGTGCCAGCCCTGAAAGCTCTTGCTGGTCCTCATCTCCCACTGGTAACCTCTCAAACGAACCACAAACACTTGGCCTCTGAACTTGTTTAGACACTCAAAGGTCCAGACGTATCTTCGCTTCCTCTCGCTAACTCATGTCAGAGCTCAACACCGAAATTGCGAACGTCCAGCGATTGCTCCTACACTAAAGGTGCCAGCCCTGAAAGCTGTGGCTGGTCCTCATCTCCCACTAGTAACCTCTCAAACGAATCACAAACACTTGGCCTCTGAACTTGTTTAGACACTCAAAGGTCCAGGCGTATCATCGCTTCCTCTCGCTAATTCACATCAGAGCTCAACACCGAAATTGCGAACGTCCAGCGATTGCTCGTGCACTAAAGGTGCCAGCCCTAAAAGCTGTGGTTGGTCCTCATCTCCCACTGGTAACCTCTCAAACGAACCACAAACACTTGGCCTCTGAACTTGTTTAGACACTCAAAGGTCCAGACGTATCATCGCTTCCTCTTGCTAATTCACGTCAGAGCTCAACACCGAAATTGCGAACGTCTGGCGATTACTCCTACACTAAAGGTGCCAGCCCTGAAAGCTGTGGCTGGTCCTCATCTCCCACTAGTAACCTCTCAAACGAACACAAACACTTGGCCTCTGAACTAGTTTACACACTCAAAGGTCCAGACGTATCTTCGCTTCCTCTCCCTAATTCACGTCAGAGCTCAACACCGAAATTGCGAACGTCCAGCGATTGCTCGTGCAGTAAACGTGCCAGCCCTGAAAGCTCTTGCTGGTCCTCATCTCCCACTGGTAACCTCTAAAATGAACCACAAACACTTGGCCTCTGAACTTGTTTAGGCACTCAAAGGTCCAGACGTATCATCGCTTCCTCTCGCTAATTCACGTCAGAGCTCAACACCGAAATTGCGAACGTCCAGCGATTGCTCCTACACTAAAGGTGCCAGCCCTGAAAGCTCTGGCTGGTCCTCATCTCCCACTGGTAACCTCTCAAACGAACCACAAACACTTGGCCTCTGAACTTGTTTAGACTCAAAGGTCCAGACATATCATCGCTTCCTTTCGCTAATTCACGTCAGAGCTCAACACCGAAATTGCGAACGTCCAGCGATTGCTCCTACGCTAAAGGTGCCAGCCCTGAAAGCTGTGGCTGGTCCTCATCTCCCACTAGTAAACTCTCAAATGAACCACAAACACTTGGCCTCTGAACTTGTTTAGACACTCAAAGGTCCAGACGTATCATCGCTTCCTCTTAATAATTCACGTCAGAGCTCAACACCGAAATTGCGAACGTCCAGCGATTGCTCCTACACTAAAGGTATCAGTCCTGAAAGCTGTGGCTGGTCCTTATCTCCCACTGCTATCCTCTAAAACGAACCACAAACACTTGGCCTCTGAACTTGTTTAGACACTCAAAGGTCCAGATGTATCTTCGCTTCCTCTCGCTAATTCACGTCAGAGCTCAACACCGAAATTGCGAACGTCCAGCGATTGCTCCTACACTAAAGGTATCAGTCCTGAAAGCTGTGGCTGGTCCTCATCTCCCACTGCTATCCTCTAAAACGAACCACAAACACTTGGCCTCTGAACTTGTTTAGACACTCAAAGGTCCAGACGTATCTTCGCTTCCTCTCGCTATTTCACGTCAGAGCTCAACACCGAAATTGCGAACGTCCAGCGATTGCTCCTACACTAAAGGTGCCAGCCCTGAAAGCTCTGGCTGGTCCTCATCTCCCACTGGTAACCTCTCAAACGAACCACAAACACTTGGCCTCTGAACTTGTTTAGACACTCAAAGGTCCAGACGTATCATCGCTTCCTCTCGCTAATTCACGTCAGAGCTCAACACCGAAATTGCGAACGTCCAGCGATTGCTCCTACACTAAAGGTATCAGTCCTGAAAGCTGTGGCTGGTCCTCATCTCCCACTGCTATCCTCTAAAACGAACCACAAACACTTGGCCTCTGAACTTGTTTAGACACTCAAAAGTCCAGACGTATCTTCGCTTCCTCTCGCTAATTCACGTCAGAGCTCAACACCGAAATTGCGAACGTCCAGCGATTGCTCCTACACTAAAGGTGCCAGCCCTGAAAGCTCTTGCTGGTCCTCATCTCCCACTGGTAACCTCTCAAACGAACCACAAACACTTGGCCTCTGAACTTGTTTAGACACTCAAAGGTCCAGACGTATCATCGCTTCCTCTCGCTAATTCACGTCAGAGCTCAACACCAAAATTGCGAACGTCCAGCGATTGCTCCTACACTAAAGGTGCCAGCCCTGAAAGCTGTGGCTGGTCCTCATCTCCCACTAGTAACCTCTCAAACGAATCACAAACACTTGGCCTCTGAACTTGTTTAGACACTCAAAGGTCCAGGCGTATCATCGCTTCCTCTCGCTAATTCACATCAGAGCTCAACACCGAAATTGCGAACGTCCAGCGATTGCTCGTGCACTAAAGGTGCCAGCCCTGAAAGCTGTTGCTGGTCCTCATCTCCCACTGGTAACCTCTAAAATGAACCACAAACACTTGGCCTCTGAACTTGTTTAGGTACTCAAAGGTCCAGACGTATCATCGCTTCCTCTCGCTAACTCATGTCAGAGCTCAACACCAAAATTGCGAACGTCCAGCGATTGCTCCTACACTGAAGGTATCAGCCCTGAAAGCTCTTGCTGGTCCTCATCTCCCACTGGTAACCTCTAAAACGAACCACAAACACTTGGCCTCTGAACTTGTTTAGACACTCAAAGGTCCAGACGTATCTTCGCTTCCTCTCGCTAATTCACGTCAGAGCTCAACACCGAAATTGCGAACGTCCAGCGATTGCTCGTGCACTAAAGGTGCCAGCCCTGAAAGCTCTTGCTGGTCCTCATCTCCCACTGGTAACCTCTAAAATGAACCACAAACACTTGGCCTCTGAACTTGTTTAGGCACTCAAAGGTCCAGACGTATCTTCGCTTCCTCTCGCTAATTCACGTCAGAGCTCAACACCGAAATTGCGAACGTCCAGCGATTGCTCCTACACTAAAGGTGCCAGCCCTGAAAGCTCTTGCTGGTCCTCATCTCCCACTGGTAACCTCTCAAACGAACCACAAACACTTGGCCTCTGAACTTGTTTAGACTCAAAGGTCCAGACATATCATCGCTTCTTTTCGCTAATTCACGTCAGAGCTCAACACCGAAATTGCGAACGTCCAGCGATTGCTCCTACGCTAAAGGTGCCAGTCCTGAAAGCTGTGGCTGGTCCTCATCTCCCACTAGTAAACTCTCAAACGAAACACAAACACTTGGCCTCTGAACTTGTTTAGACACTCAAAGGTCCAGACGTCTCATCGCTTCCTCTTGCTAATTCACGTCAGAGCTCAACACCGAAATTGCGAACGTCCAGCGATTGCTCCTACACTAAAGGTATCAGTCCTGAAAGCTGTGGCTGGTCCTTATCTCCCACTGCTATCCTCTAAAACGAACCACAAACACTTGGCCTCTGAACTTGTTTAGACACTCAAAGGTCGAGACGTATCATCGCTTCCTCTCCCTAATTCACGTCAGAGCTCAACATCGAAATGCGAACGTCCAGCGATTGCTCCTACACTAAAGGTATCAGTCCTGAAAGCTGTGGCTGGTCATCATCTCCACTGCTATCCTCTAAAACGAACCACCAACACTTGGCCTCTGAACTTGTTTAGACACTCAAAGGTCCAGACGTATCATCACTTCCCCTCGCTAATTCACGTCAGAGCTCAACACCGAAATTGCGAACGTCCAGCGATTGCTCCTACACTAAAGGTGCCAGCCCTGAAAGCTCTGGCTGGTCCTCATCTCCCACTGGTAACCTCTCAAACGAACCACAAACACTTGGCCTCTGAACTTGTTTAGACACTCATATGTCCAGACGTATCATCGCTTCCTCTCGCTAATTCACGTCAGAGCTCAACACCGAAATTGCGAACGTCCAGCGATTGCTCCTACACTAAAGGTGCCAGCCCTGAAAGCTGTGGCTGGTCCTCATCTCCCACTAGTAACCTCTCAAACGAACCACAAACACTTGGCCTCTGAACTTGTTTAGACACTCAAAGGTCCAGGCGTATCATCGCTTCCTCTTCGCTAATTCACATCAGAGCTCAACACCGAAATTGCGAACGTCCAGCGATTGCTCGTGCACTAAACGTGCCAGCCCTGAAAGCTCTTGCTGGTCCTCATCTCCCACTGGTAACCTCTAAAATGAACCACAAACACTTGGCCTCTGAACTTGTTTAGGCACTCAAAGGTCGAGACGTATCATCGCTTCCTCTCGCTAACTCATGTCAGAACTCAACACCGAAATTGCGAACGTCCAGCGATTGCTCCTACACTAAAGGTGCCAGCCTGAAAGCTCTGGCTGGTCCTCATCTCCCACTGGTAACCTCTCAAACGAACCACAAACACTTGGCCTCTGAACTTGTTTTAGACACTCAAAGGTCCAGACGTATCATCGCTTCCTCTCGCTAATTCACGTCAGAGCTCAACACCGAAATTGCGAACGTCCAGCGATTGCTCCTACACTAAAGGTGCCAGCCCTGAAAGCTCTTGCTGGTCCTCATCTCCCACTGGTAACCTCTCAAACGAACCACAAACACTTGGCCTCTGAACTTGTTTAGACACAAAAAGATCCAGACTTATGATCGCTTCCTCTCGCTAATTCACGTCAGAGCTCAACACCGAAATTGCGAACGTCCAGCGATTGCTCCTACACTAAAGGTGCCAGCCCTAAAAGCTGTGGTTGGTCCTCATCTCCCACTGGTAACCTCTCAAACGAACCACAAACACTTGGCCTCTGAACTTGTTTAGACACTCAAAGGTCCAGACGTATCATCGCTTCCTCTTAATAATTCACGTCAGAGCTCAACACCGAAATTGCGAACGTCCAGCGATTGCTCCTACACTAAAGGTGCCAGCCCTGAAAGCTGTGGCTGGTCCTCATCTCCCACTAGTAACCTCTCAAACGAACCACAAACACTTGGCCTCTGAACTTGTTTACACACTCAAAGGTCCAGACGTATCATCGCTTCCTCTCGCTAACTCACGTCAGAGCTCAACACCGTCCGAAATTGCGAACGTCCAGCGATTGCTCGTGCAGTAAACGTGCCAGCCCTGAAAGCTCTGGCTGGTCCTCATCTCCCACTGGTAACCTCTAAAATGAACCACAAACACTTGGCCTCTGAACTTGTTTAGGCACTCAAAGGTCCAGACGTATCATCGCTTCCTCTCGCTAATTCACGTCAGAGCTCAACACCGAAATTGCGAACGTCCAGCGATTGCTCCTACACTAAAGGTGCCAGCCCTGAAAGCTCTTGCTGGTCCTCATCTCCCACTGGTAACCTCTCAAACGAACCACAAACACTTGGCCTCTGAACTTGTTTAGACTCAAAGGTCCAGACATATCATCGCTTCCTCTCGCTAATTCACGTCAGAGCTCAACACCCAAATTGCAAACGTCCAGCGATTGCTCCTACACTAAAGGTGCCAGCACTGAAAGCTGTGGCTGGTCCTCATCTCCCACTGCTAACCTCTAAAACGAACCACAAACACTTGGCCTCTGAACTTGTTTAGACACTCAAAGGTCCAGACGTATGATCGCTTCCTCTCGCTAATTCACGTCAGAGCTCAACACCGAAATTGCGAACGTCCAGCGATTGCTCCTACACTAAAGGTATCAGTCCTGAAAGCTGTGGCTGGTCCTCATCTCCCACTGCTATCCTCTAAAACGAACCACAAACACTTGGCCTCTGAACTTGTTTAGACACTCAAAGGTCCAGACGTATCTTCGCTTCCTCTCGCTAATTCACGTCAGAGCTCAACACCAAAATTGCGAACGTCCAGCGATTGCTCCTACACTAAAGGTGCCAGCCCTGAAAGCTCTGGCTGGTCCTCATCTCCCACTGGTAACCTCTCAAACGAACCACAAACACTTGGCCTCTGAACTTGTTTAGACACTCAAAGGTCCAGACGTATCATCGCTTCCTCTCGCTAATTCACGTCAGAGCTCAACACCGAAATTGCGAACGTCCAGCGATTGCTCCTACACTAAAGGTGCCAGCCCTGAAAGCTGTGGCTGGTCCTCATCTCCCACTGCTATCCTCTAAAACGAACCACAAACACTTGGCCTCTGAACTTGTTTAGACACTCAAAGGTCCAGTGTATCTTCGCTTCCTCTCGCTAATTCACGTCAGAGCTCAACACCGAAATTGCGAACGTCCAGCGATTGCTCGTGCACTAAAGGTGCCAGCCCTGAAAGCTCTTGCTGGTCCTCATCTCCCACTGGTAACCTCTCAAACGAACCACAAACACTTGGCCTCTGAACTTGTTTAGACACTCAAAGGTCCAGACGTATCTTCGCTTCCTCTCGCTAACTCATGTCAGAGCTCAACACCGAAATTGCGAACGTCCAGCGATTGCTCCTACACTAAAGGTGCCAGCCCTGAAAGCTGTGGCTGGTCCTCATCTCCCACTAGTAACCTCTCAAACGAATCACAAACACTTGGCCTCTGAACTTGTTTAGACACTCAAAGGTCCAGGCGTATCATCGCTTCCTCTCGCTAATTCACATCAGAGCTCAACACCGAAATTGCGAACGTCCAGCGATTGCTCGTGCACTAAAGGTGCCAGCCCTGAAAGCTCTTGCTGGTCCTCATCTCCCACTGGTAACCTCTCAAACGAACCACAAACACTTGGCCTCTGAACTTGTTTAGACACTCAAAGGTCCAGACGTATCTTCGCTTCCTCTCGCTAATTCATGTCAGAGCTCAACACCGAAATTGCGAACGTCCAGCGATTGCTCCTACACTAAAGGTATCAGCCCTGAAAGCTCTTGCTGGTCCTCATCTCCCACTGGTAACCTCTAAAACGAACCACAAACTCTTGGCCTCTGAACTTGTTTAGACACTCAAAGGTCCAGACGTATCTTCGCTTCCTCTCGCTAATTCACGTCAGAGCTCAACACCGAAATTGCGAACGTCCAGCGATTGCTCGTGCACTAAAGGTGCCAGCCCTGAAAGCTGTGGCTGGTCCTCATCTCCCACTGGTAACCTCTAAAATGAACCACAAACACTTGGCCTCTGAACTTGTTTAGGCACTCAAAGGTCCAGACGTATCATCGCTTCCTCTCGCTAATTCACGTCAGAGCTCAACACCAAAATTGCGAACGTCCAGCGATTGCTCCTACACTAAAGGTGCCAGCCCTGAAAGCTCTTGCTGGTCCTCATCTCCCACTGGTAACCTCTAAAACGAACCACAAACACTTGGCCTCTGAACTTGTTTAGGCACTCAAAGGTCCAGACGTATCATCGCTTCCTCTCGCTAATTCACGTCAGAGCTCAACACCAAAATTGCGAACGTCCAGCGATTGCTCCTACACTAAAGGTGCCAGCCCTGAAAGCTCTTGCTGGTCCTCATCTCCCACTGGTAACCTCTCAAACGAACCACAAACACTTGGCCTCTGAACTTGTTTAGACTCAAAGGTCCAGACATATCATCGCTTCTTTTCGCTAATTCACGTCAGAGCTCAACACCGAAATTGCGAACGTCCAGCGATTGCTCCTACACTAAAGGTATCAGTCCTGAAAGCTGTGGCTGGTCCTTATCTCCCACTGCTATCCTCTAAAACGAACCACAAACACTTGGCCTCTGAACTTGTTTAGACACTCAAAGGTCGAGACGTATCATCGCTTCCTCTCCCTAATTCACGTCAGAGCTCAACACCGAAATTGCGAACGTCCAGCGATTGCTCCTACACTAAAGGTGCCAGCCCTGAAAGCTGTGGCTGGTCCTCATCTCCCACTAGTAACCTCTCAAACGAACCACAAACACTTGGCCTCTGAACTTGTTTAGACACTCAAAGGTCCAGGCGTATCATCGCTTCCTCTCGCTAATTCACATCAGAGCTCAACACCGAAATTGCGAACGTCCAGCGATTGCTCGTGCACTAAACGTGCCAGCCCTGAAAGCTCTTGCTGGTCCTCATCTCCCACTGGTAACCTCTAAAATGAACCACAAACACTTGGCCTCTGAACTTGTTTAGGCACTCAAAGGTCCAGACGTATCATCGCTTCCTCTCGCTAACTCATGTCAGAGCTCAACACCAAAATTGCGAACGTCCAGCGATTGCTCCTACACTAAAGGTGCCAGCCCTGAAAGCTCTTGCTGGTCCTCATCTCCCACTGGTAACCTCTAAAACGAACCACAAACACTTGGCCTCTGAACTTGTTTAGACACTCAAAGGTCCAGACGTATCTTCGCTTCCTCTCGCTAATTTACGTCAGAGCTCAACACCGAAATTGCGAACGTCCAGCGATTGCTCCTACACTAAAGGTATCAGTCCTGAAAGCTCTGGCTGGTCCTCATCTCCCACTGGTAACCTCTCAAACGAACCACAAACACTTGGCCTCTGAACTTGTTTAGACACTCAAAGGTCCAGACGTATCTTCGCTTCCTCTCGCTAATTCACGTCAGAGCTCAACACCGAAATTGCGAACGTCCAGCGATTGCTCCTACACTAAAGGTGCCAGCCCTGAAAGCTCTGGCTGGTCCTCATCTCCCACTGGTAACCTCTCAAACGAACCACAAACACTTGGCCTCTGAACTTGTTTAGACACTCAAAGGTCGAGACGTATCATCGCTTCCTCTTGCTAATTCACGTCAGAGCTCAACACCGAAATTGCGAACTTCCAGCGATTGCTCCTACACTAAAGGTGCCAGCCCTGAAAGCTCTGGCTGGTCCTCATCTCCCACTGGTAACCTCTCAAACGAACCACAAACACTTGGCCTCTGAACTTGTGTAGACACTCAAAGGTCCAGACGTATCATCGCTTCCTCTCGCTAATTCACGTCAGAGCTCAACACCGAAATTGCGAACGTCCAGCGATTGCTCCTACACTAAAGGTGCCAGCCCTGAAAGCTGTGGTTGGTCCTCATCTCCCACTGCTAACCTCTCAAACGAACCACAAACACTTGGCCTCTGAACTTGTTTAGACACTCAAAGGTCCAGACGTATCATCGCTTCCTCTCGCTAATTCACGTCAGAGCTCAACACCGAAATTGCGAACGTCCAGCGATTGCTCGTGCACTAAAGGTGCCAGCCCTGAAAGCTCTTGCTTGTCCTCATCTCCCACTGGTAACCTCTAAAATGAACCACAAACACTTGGCCTCTGAACTTGTTTAGGCACTCAAAGGTCCAGACGTATCATCGCTTCCTCTCGCTAATTCACGTCAGAGCTCAACACCGAAATTGCGAACGTCCAGCGATTGCTCCTACACTAAAGGTGCCAGCCCTGAAAGCTCTTGCTGGTCCTCATCTCCCACTGGTAACCTCTAAAATGAACCACAAACACTTGGCCTCTGAACTTGTTTAGGCACTCAAAGGTCCAGACGTATCATCGCTTCCTCTCGCTAATTCACGTCAGAGCTCAACACCAAAATTGCGAACGTCCAGCGATTGCTCCTACACTAAAGGTGCCAGCCCTGAAAGCTCTTGCTGGTCCTCATCTCCCACTGGTAACCTCTCAAACGAACCACAAACACTTGGCCTCTGAACTTGTTTAGACACGCAAAGGTCCAGACGTATCATCGCTTCCTCTCGCTAATTCACGTCAGAGCTCAACACCGAAATTGCGAACGTCCAGCGATTGCTCCTACGCTAAAGGTGCCAGCCCTGAAAGCTGTGGCTGGTCCTCATCTCCCACTAGTAAACTCTCAAACGAACCACAAACACTTGGCCTCTGAACTTGTTTAGGCACTCAAAGGTCCAGACGTATCTTCGCTTCCTCTTGCTAATTCACGTCAGAGCTCGACACCGAAATTGCGAACGTCCAGCGATTGCTCCTACACTAAAGGTATCAGTCCTGAAAGCTGTGGCTGGTCCTTATCTCCCACTGCTATCCTCTCAAACGAACCACAAACACTTGGCCTCTGAACTTGTTTAGACACTCAAAGGTCGAGACGTATCATCGCTTCCTCTCCCTAATTCACGTCAGAGCTCAACATCGAAATTGCGAACGTCCAGCGATTGCTCCTACACTAAAGGTATCAGTCCTGAAAGCTGTGGCTGGTCCTCATCTCCCACTGCTATCCTCTAAAACGAACCACAAACACTTGGCCTCTGAACTTGTTTAGACACTCAAAGGTCCAGACGTATCATCGCTTCCTCTCGCTAATTCACGTCAGAGCTCAACACCGAAATTGCGAACGTCCAGCGATTGCTCCTACACTAAAGGGGCCAGCCCTGAAAGCTCTTGCTGGTCCTCATCTCCCACTGGTAACCTCTCAAACGAACCACAAACACTTGGCCTCTGAACTTGTTTAGACACAAAAAGGTCCAGACGTATCATCGCTTCCTCTCGCTAATCACGTCAGAGCTCAACACCGAAATTGCGAACGTCCAGCGATTGCTCGTGCACTAAACGTGCCAGCCCTGAAAGCTCTTGCTGGTCCTCATCTCCCACAGGTGACTTCTAAAATGAACCACAAACACTTGGCCTCTGAACTTGTTTAGACACTCAAAGGTCCAGACGTATCATCGCTTCCTCTCGCTAATTCACGTCAGAGCTCAACACCGAAATTGCGAACGTCCAGCGATTGCTCCTACACTAAAGGTGCCAGCCCTAAAAGCTGTGGTTGGTCCTCATCTCCCACTGGTAACCTCTCAAACGAACCACAAACACTTGGCCTCTGAACTTGTTTCACACTCAAAGGTCCAGACGTATCATCGCTTCCTCTCGCTAATTCACATCAGAGCTCAACACCGAAATTGCGAACGTCCAGCGATTGCTCCTACGCTAAAGGTGCCAGCCCTGAAAGCTGTGGCTGGTCCTCATCTCCCACTAGTAAACTCTCAAACGAACCACAAACACTTGGCCTCTGAACTTGTTTAGACACTCAAAGGTCCAGACGTATCATCGCTTCCTCTTGCTAATTCACGTCAGAGCTCAACACCGAAATTGCGAACGTCCAGCGATTGCTCCTACACTAAAGGTATCAGTCCTGAAAGCTGTGGCTGGTCCTTATCTCCCACTGCTATCCTCTCAAACGAACCACAAACACTTGGCCTCTGAACTTGTTTAGACACTCAAAGGTCGAGACGTATCATCGCTTCCTCTCCCTAAGTCACGTCAGATCTCAACATCGAAATTGCGAACGTCCAGCGATTGCTCCTACACTAAAGGTATCAGTCCTGAAAGCTGTGGCTGGTCCTCATCTCCCACTGCTATCCTCTAAAACGAACCACAAACACTTGGCCTCTGAACTTGTTTAGACACTCAAAGGTCCAGACGTATCATCGCTTCCTCTCGCTAATTCACGTCAGAGCTCAACACCGAAATTGCGAACGTCCAGCGATTGCTCCTACACTAAAGGTGCCAGCCCTGAAAGCTCTGGCTGGTCCTCATCTCCCACTGGTAACCTCTCAAACGAACCACAAACACTTGGCCTCTGAACTTGTTTAGACACTCATATGTCCAGACGTATCATCGCTTCCTCTCGCTAATTCACGTCAGAGCTCAACACCGAAATTGCGAACGTCCAGCGATTGCTCCTACACTAAAGGTGCCAGCCCTGAAAGCTGTGGCTGGTCCTCATCTCCCACTAGTAACCTCTCAAACGAACCACAAACACTTGGCCTCTGAACTTGTTTAGACACTCAAAGGTCCAGGCGTATCATCGCTTCCTCTTGCTAATTCACATCAGAGCTCAACACCGAAATTGCGAACGTCCAGCGATTGCTCGTGCACTAAACGTGCCAGCCCTGAAAGCTCTTGCTGGTCCTCATCTCCCACTGGTAACCTCTAAAATGAACCACAAACACTTGGCCTCTGAACTTGTTTAGGCACTCAAAGGTCCAGACGTATCATCGCTTCCTCTCGCTAA
Organism: Gavia stellata; assembly: GCF_030936135.1. NCBI lineage: Eukaryota > Metazoa > Chordata > Aves > Gaviiformes > Gaviidae > Gavia > Gavia stellata. Next base: position 18,395 of record NW_026776695.1, on the reverse strand, counting down.
CTCATGTCAGAGCTCAACACCAAAATTGCGAACGTCCAGCGATTGCTCCTACACTAAAGGTGCCAGCCCTGAAAGCTCTTGCTGGTCCTCATCTCCCCCTGGTAACCTCTCAAACGAACCACAAACACTTGGCCTCTGAACTTGTTTAGACACAAAAAGATCCAGACTTATGATCGCTTCCTCTCGCTAATTCACGTCAGAGCTCAACACCGAAATTGCGAACGTCCAGCGATTGCTCGTGCACTAAACGTGCCAGCCCTGAAAGCTCTTGCTGGTCCTCATCTCCCACAGGTGACTTCTAAAATGAACCACAAACACTTGGCCTCTGAACTTGTTTAGGCACTCAAAGGTCCAGACGTATCATCGCTTCCTCTCGCTAATTCACGTCAGAGCTCAACACCGAAATTGCGAACGTCCAGCGATTGCTCCTACACTAAAGGTGCCAGCCCTAAAAGCTGTGGTTGGTCCTCATCTCCCACTGGTAACCTCTCAAACGAACCACAAACACTTGGCCTCTGAACTTGTTTCACACTCAAAGGTCCAGACGTATCATCGCTTCCTCTCGCTAATTCACGTCAGAGCTCAACACCGAAATTGCGAACGTCCAGCGATTGCTCCTACGCTAAAGGTGCCAGCCCTGAAAGCTGTGGCTGGTCCTCATCTCCCACTAGTAAACTCTCAAACGAACCACAAACACTTGGCCTCTGAACTTGTTTAGACACTCAAAGGTCCAGACGTATCATCGCTTCCTCTTGCTAATTCACGTCAGAGCTCAACACCGAAATTGCGAACGTCCAGCGATTGCTCCTACACTAAAGGTATCAGTCCTGAAAGCTGTGGCTGGTCCTTATCTCCCACTGCTATCCTCTAAAACGAAAACCACAAACACTTGGCCTCTGAACTTGTTTAGACACTCAAAGGTCGAGACGTTAGACGTATCATCGCTTCCTCTCCCTAAGTCACGTCAGATCTCAACATCGAAATTGCGAACGTCCAGCGATTGCTCCTACACTAAAGGTATCAGTCCTGAAAGCTGTGGCTGGTCCTCATCTCCCACTGCTATCCTCTAAAACGAACCACAAACACTTGGCCTCTGAACTTGTTTAGACACTCAAAGGTCCAGACGTATCATCGCTTCCTCTCGCTAATTCACGTCAGAGCTCAACACCGAAATTGCGAACGTCAGCGATTGCTCCTACACTAAGGGGCCAGCCCTGAAAGCTCTGGCTGGTCCTCATCTCCCACTGGTAACCTCTCAAACGAACCACAAACACTTGGCCTCTGAACTTGTTTAGACACTCATATGTCCAGACGTATCATCGCTTCCTCTCGCTAATTCACGTCAGAGCTCAACACCAAAATTGCGAACGTCAGCGATTGCTCCTACACTAAGGTGCCAGCCCTGAAAGCTCTTGCTGGTCCTCATCTCCCACTGGTAACCTCTCAAACGAACCACAAACACTTGCCTCTGAACTTGTTTCACACTCAAAGGTCCAGACGTATCATCGCTTCCTCTCGCTAATTCACGTCAGAGCTCAACACCGAAATTGCGAACGTCCAGCGATTGCTCGTGCAATAAACGTGCAGCCCTGAAAGCTCTTGCTGGTCCTCATCTCCCACTGGTAACCTCTAAAATGAACACAAACACTTGGCCTCTGAACTTGTTAGGCACTCAAGTCCAGACGTATCATCGCTTCCTCTCGCTAACTCATGTCAGAGCTCACACAAAATTGCGAACGTCCAGCGATTGCTCCTACACTAAAGGTGCCAGCCCTGAAAGCTCTTGCTGGTCCTCATCTCCACTGTAACCTCTAAACGAACCACAAACACTTGGCCTCTGAACTTGTTTAGACACAAAAAGATCCAGACTTATGATCGCTTCCTCTCGCTAATTCACGTCAGAGCTCAACACCGAAATTGCGAACGTCCAGCGATTGCTCGTGCACTAAACGTGCCAGCCCTGAAGCTCTTGCTGGTCCTCATCTCCCACAGGTGACTTCTAAAATGAACCACAAACACTTGGCCTCTGAACTTGTTTAGGCACTCAAAGGTCCAGACATATCATCGCTTCCTCTCGCTAATTCACGTCAGAGCTCAACACCGAAATTTCAAACGTCCAGCGATTGCTCCTACACTAAAGGTGCCAGCCCTAAAAGCTGTGGTTGGTCCTCATCTCCCACTGGTAACCTCTCAAACGAACACAAACACTTGGCCTCTGAACTTGTTTCACACTCAAAGGTCCAGACGTATCATCGCTTCCTCTCGCTAATTCACGTCAGAGCTCACACCGAAATTGCGAACGTCAGCGATTGCTCCTACGCTAAAGGTGCCAGCCCTGAAAGCTGTGGCTGGTCCTCATCTCCCACTAGTAAACTCTCAAACGAACCACAAACACTTGGCCTCTGAACTTGTTTAGGACACTCAAAGGTCCAGACGTATCATCGCTTCCTCTTGCTAATTCACGTCAGAGCTCAACACCGAAATTGCGAACGTCCAGCGATTGCTCCTACACTAAAGGTATCAGTCCTGAAAGCTGTGGCTGGTCCTTATCTCCCACTGCTATCCTCTAAAACGAACCACAAACACTTGGCCTCTGAACTTGTTTAGACACTCAAAGGTCGAGACGTATCATCGCTTCCTCTCCCTAAGTCACGTCAGATCTCAACATCGAAATTGCGAACGTCCAGCGATTGCTCCTACACTAAAGGTATCAGTCCTGAAAGCTGTGGCTGGTCCTCATCTCCCACTGCTATCCTCTAAAAAGAACCACAAACACTTGGCCTCTGAACTTGTTTAGGCACTCAAAGGTCCAGACGTATCATCGCTTCCTCTCGCTAATTCACGTCAGAGCTCAACACCGAAATTGCGAACGTCCAGCGATTGCTCCTACACTAAAGGGGCCAGCCCTGAAAGCTCTGGCTGGTCCTCATCTCCCACTGGTAACCTCTCAAACGAACCACAAACACTTGGCCTCTGAACTTGTTTAGACACTCATATGTCCAGACGTATCATCGCTTCCTCTCGCTAATTCACGTCAGAGCTCAACACCGAAATTGCAAACGTCCAGCGATTGCTCCTACACTAAAGGTGCCAGCCCTAAAAGCTGTGGTTGGTCCTCATCTCCCACTGGTAACCTCTCAAACGAACCACAAACACTTGGCCTCTGAACTTGTTTCACACTCAAAGGTCCAGACGTATCATCGCTTCCTCTCGCTAATTCACGTCAGAGCTCAACAACGAAATTGCGAACGTCCAGCGATTGCTCCTACGCTAAAGGTGCCAGCCCTGAAAGCTATGGCTGGTCCTCATCTCCCACTAGTAAACTCTCAAACGAACCACAAACACTTGGCCTCTGAACTTGTTTAGACACTCAAAGGTCCAGACGTATCATCGCTTCCTCTTGCTAATTCACGTCAGAGCTCAACACCGAAATTGCGAACGTCCAGCGATTGCTCCTACACTAAAGGTATCAGTCCTGAAAGCTGTGGCTGGTCCTTATCTCCCACTGCTATCCTCTCAAACGAACCACAAACACTTGGCCTCTGAACTTGTTTAGACACTCAAAGGTCGAGACGTATCATCGCTTCCTCTCCCTAATTCACGTCAGAGCTCAAAACCGAAATTGCGAACGTCCAGCGATTGCTCCTACACTAAAGGTATGAGCCCTGAAAGCTCTGGCTGGTCCTCATCTCCCACTGGTAACCTCTCAAACGAACCACAAACACTTGGCCTCTGAACTTGTTTAGACACTCAAAGGTCCAGACGTATCATCGCTTCCTCTCGCTAATTCACGTCAGAGCTCAACACCGAAATTGCGAACGTCCAGCGATTGCTCCTACACTAAAGGTGCCAGCCCTGAAAGCTCTGGCTGGTCCTCATCTCCCACTGGTAACCTCTAAAACGAACCACAAACACTTGGCCTCTGAACTTGTTTAGACTCAAAGGTCCAGACATATCATCGCTTCTTTTCGCTAATTCACGTCAGAGCTCAACACCGAAATTGCGAACGTCCAGCGATTGCTCCTACGCTAAAGGTGCCAGCCCTGAAAGCTGTGGCTGGTCCTCATCTCCCACAGGTGACTTCTAAAATGAACCACAAACACTTGGCCTCTGAACTTGTTTAGGCTCTCAAAGGTCCAGACGTATCATCGCTTCCTCTCGCTAATTCACGTCAGAGCTCAACACCGAAATTGCGAACGTCCAGCGATTGCTCCTACGCTAAAGGTGCCAGCCCTGAAAGCTGTGGCTGGTCCTCATCTCCCACTAGTAAACTCTCAAACGAACCACAAACACTTGGCCTCTGAACTTGTTTAGACACTCAAAGGTCCAGACGTATCATCGCTTCCTCTTGCTAATTCACGTCAGAGCTCAACACCGAAATTGCGAACGTCCAGCGATTGCTCCTACACTAAAGGTATCAGTCCTGAAAGCTGTGGCTGGTCCTTATCTCCCACTGCTATCCTCTCAAACGAACCACAAACACTTGGCCTCTGAACTTGTTTAGACACTCAAAGGTCGAGACGTATCATCGCTTCCTCTCCCTAATTCACGTCAGAGCTCAACATCGAAATTGCGAACGTCCAGCGATTGCTCCTACACTAAAGGTATCAGTCCTGAAAGCTCTGGCTGGTCCTCATCTCCCACTGGTAACCTCTCAAACGAACCACAAACACTTGGCCTCTGAACTTGTTTAGACACTCATATGTCCAGACGTATCATCGCTTCCTCTCGCTAATTCACGTCAGAGCTCAACACCGAAATTGCGAACGTCCAGCGATTGCTCCTACGCTAAAGGTGCCAGCCCTGAAAGCTGTGGCTGGTCCTCATCTCCCACTAGTAACCTCTCAAACGAACCACAAACACTTGGCCTCTGAACTTGTTTAGACACTCAAAGGTCCAGGCGTATCATCGCTTCCTCTCGCTAATTCACATCAGAGCTCAACACCGAAATTGCGAACGTCCAGCGATTGCTCGTGCACTAAACGTGCCAGCCCTGAAAGCTCTTGCTGGTCCTCATCTCCCACTGGTAACCTCTCAAACGAACCACAAACACTTGGCCTCTGAACTTGTTTAGATACAAAAAGATCCAGACTTATGATCGCTTCCTCTCGCTAATTTACGTCAGAGCTCAACACCGAAATTGCGAACGTCCAGCGATTGCTCGTGCACTAAACGTGCCAGCCCTGAAAGCTCTTGCTGGTCCTCATCTCCCACAGGTGACTTCTAAAATGAACCACAAACACTTGGCCTCTGAACTTGTTTAGGCACTCAAAGGTCCAGACGTATCATCGCTTCCTTTCGCTAATTCACGTCAGAGCTCAACACCGAAATTGCGAACGTCCAGCGATTGCTCCTACACTAAAGGTGCCAGCCCTAAAAGCTGTGGTTGGTCCTCATCTCCCACTGGTAACCTCTCAAACGAACCACAAACACTTGGCCTCGGAACTTGTTTACACACTCAAAGGTCCAGACGTATCATCGCTTCCTCTCGCTAATTCACGTCAGAGCTCAACACCGAAATTGCGAACGTCCAGCGATTGCTCCTACACTAAAGGTGCCAGCCCTGAAAGCTGTGGCTGGTCCTCATCTCCCACTAGTAACCTCTCAAACGAACCACAAACACTTGGCCTCTGAACTTGTTTAGACACTCAAAGGTCCAGGCGTATCATCGCTTCCTCTCGCTAATTCACGTCAGAGCTCAACACCGAAATTGCGAACGTCCAGCGATTGCTCATGCACTAAAGGTGCCAGCCCTGAAAGCTCTTGCTGGTCCTCATCTCCCACTGGTAACCTCTAAAATGAACCACAAACACTTGGCCTCTGAACTTGTTTAGGTACTCAAAGGTCCAGACGTATCATCGCTTCCTCTCGCTAACTCATGTCAGAGCTCAACACCAAAATTGCGAACGTCCAGCAATTGCTCCTACACTAAAGGTATCAGCCCTGAAAGCTCTTGCTGGTCCTCATCTCCCACTGGTAACCTCTAAAACGAACCACAAACACTTGGCCTCTGAACTTGTTTAGACACTCAAAGGTCCAGACGTATCTTCGCTTCCTCTCGCTAATTCACGTCAGAGCTCAACACCGAAATTGCGAAAGTCCAGCGATTGCTCCTACACTAAAGGTTCCAGCCCTGAAAGCTCTGGCTGGTCCTCATCTCCCACTGGTAATCTCTCAAACGAACCATAAACACTTGGCCTCTGAACTTGTTTAGACACTCAAAGGTCGAGACGTATCTTCGCTTCCTCTCGCTAATTCACGTCAGAGCTCAACACCGAAATTGCGAACGTCCAGCGATTGCTCCTACACTAAAGGTGCCAGCCCTGAAAGCTCTGGCTGGTCCTCATCTCCCACTGGTAACCTCTCAAACGAACCACAAACACTTGGCCTCTGAACTTGTTTAGACACTCAAAGATCCAGACTTATGATCGCTTCCTCTCGCTAATTCACGTCAGAGCTCAACACCGAAATTGCGAACGTCCAGCGATTGCTCGTGCACTAAACGTGCCAGCCCTGAAAGCTCTTGCTGGTCCTCATCTCCCACTGGTAACTTCTAAAACGAACCACAAACTTGGCCTCTGAACTTGTTTAGGCACTCAAAGGTCCAGACGTATCATCGCTTCCTCTCGCTAATTCACGTCAGAGCTCAACACCGAAATTGCGAACGTCCAGCGATTGCTCGTGCGCTAAACGTGCCAGCCCTGAAAGCTCTTGCTGGTCCTCATCTCCCACTGGTAACCTCTAAAATGAACCACAAACACTTGGCCTCTGAACTTGTTTAGGCACTCAAAGGTCCAGACGTATCATCGCTTCCTCTCGCTAATTCACGTCAGAGCTCAACACCGAAATTGCGAACGTCCAGCGATTGCTCCTACACTAAAGGTGCCAGCCCTAAAAGCTGTGGTTGGTCCTCATCTCCCACTGGTAACCTCTCAAACGAACCACAAACACTTGGCCTCTGAACTTGTTTCACACTCAAAGGTCCAGACGTATCATCGCTTCCTCTCGCTAATTCACGTCAGAGCTCAACACCGAAATTGCGAACGTCCAGCGATTGCTCCTACGCTAAAGGTGCCAGCCCTGAAAGCTGTGGCTGGTCCTCATCTCCCACTAGTAAACTCTCAAACGAACCACAAACACTTGGCCTCTGAACTTGTTTAGACACTCAAAGGTCCAGACGTATCATCGCTTCCTCTTGCTAATTCACGTCAGAGCTCAACACCGAAATTGCGAACGTCCAGCGATTGCTCCTACACTAAAGGTATCAGTCCTGAAAGCTGTGGCTGGTCCTTATCTCCCACTGCTATCCTCTAAAACGAACCACAAACACTTGGCCTCTGAACTTGTTTAGACACTCAAAGGTCGAGACGTATCATCGCTTCCTCTCCCTAAGTCACGTCAGATCTCAACATCGAAATTGCGAACGTCCAGCGATTGCTCCTACACTAAAGGTATCAGTCCTGAAAGCTGTGGCTGGTCCTCATCTCCCACTGCTATCCTCTAAAACGAACCACAAACACTTGGCCTCTGAACTTGTTTAGACACTCAAAGGTCCAGACGTATCATCGCTTCCTCTCGCTAATTCACGTCAGAGCTCAACACCGAAATTGCGAACGTCCAGCGATTGCTCCTACACTAAAGGGGCCAGCCCTGAAAGCTCTGGCTGGTCCTCATCTCCCACTGGTAACCTCTCAAACGAACCACAAACACTTGGCCTCTGAACTTGTTTAGACACTCATATGTCCAGACGTATCATCGCTTCCTCTCGCTAATTCACGTCAGAGCTCAACACCGAAATTGCGAACGTCCAGCGATTGCTCCTACACTAAAGGTGCCAGCCCTGAAAGCTCTGGCTGGTCCTCATCTCCCACTGGTAACCTCTAAAATGAACCACAAACACTTGGCCTCTGAACTTGTTTAGGCACTCAAAGGTCCAGACGTATCATCGCTTCCTCTCGCTAACTCATGTCAGAGCTCAACACCAAAATTGCGAACGTCCAGCGATTGCTCCTACACTAAAGGTGCCAGCCCTGAAAGCTCTTGCTGGTCCTCATCTCCCACTGGTAACCTCTAAAACGAACCACAAACACTTGGCCTCTGAACTTGTTTAGACACAAAAAGATCCAGACGTATCATCGCTTCCTCTCGCTAATTCACGTCAGAGCTCAACACCGAAATTGCGAACGTCCAGCGATTGCTCGTGCACTAAACGTGCCAGCCCTGAAAGCTCTTGCTGGTCCTCATCTCCCACAGGTGACTTCTAAAACGAACCACAAACACTTGGCCTCTGAACTTGTTTAGACACAAAAAGATCCAGACGTATCATCGCTTCCTCTCGCTAATTCACGTCAGAGCTCAACACCGAAATTGCAAACGTCCAGCGATTGCTCCTACACTAAAGGTGCCAGCCCTAAAAGCTGTGGTTGGTCCTCATCTCCCACTGGTAACCTCTCAAACGAACCACAAACACTTGGCCTCTGAACTTGTTTCACACTCAAAGGTCCAGACGTATCATCGCTTCCTCTCGCTAATTCACGTCAGAGCTCAACAACGAAATTGCGAACGTCCAGCGATTGCTCCTACGCTAAAGGTGCCAGCCCTGAAAGCTATGGCTGGTCCTCATCTCCCACTAGTAAACTCTCAAACGAACCACAAACACTTGGCCTCTGAACTTGTTTAGACACTCAAAGGTCCAGACGTATCATCGCTTCCTCTCGCTAATTCACGTCAGAGCTCAACACCGAAATTGCGAACGTCCAGCGATTGCTCCTACACTAAAGGTATCAGTCCTGAAAGCTGTGGCTGGTCCTTATCTCCCACTGCTATCCTCTCAAACGAACCACAAACACTTGGCCTCTGAACTTGTTTAGACACTCAAAGGTCGAGACGTATCATCGCTTCCTCTCCCTAATTCACGTCAGAGCTCAAAACCGAAATTGCGAACGTCCAGCGATTGCTCCTACACTAAAGGTATGAGCCCTGAAAGCTCTGGCTGGTCCTCATCTCCCACTGGTAACCTCTCAAACGAACCACAAACACTTGGCCTCTGAACTTGTTTAGACACTCAAAGGTCCAGACGTATCATCGCTTCCTCTCGCTAATTCACGTCAGAGCTCAACACCGAAATTGCGAACGTCCAGCGATTGCTCCTACACTAAAGGTGCCAGCCCTGAAAGCTCTGGCTGGTCCTCATCTCCCACTGGTAACCTCTAAAACGAACCACAAACACTTGGCCTGTGAACTTGTTTAGACTCAAAGGTCCAGACATATCATCGCTTCTTTTCGCTAATTCACGTCAGAGCTCAACACCGAAATTGCGAACGTCCAGCGATTGCTCCTACACTAAAGGTGCCAGCCCTAAAAGCTGTGGCTGGTCCTCATCTCCCACTGGTAACCTCTCAAACGAACCACAAACACTTGGCCTCTGAACTTGTTTCACACTCAAAGGTCCAGACGTATCATCACTTCCTCTCGCTAATTCACGTCAGAGCTCAACACCGAAATTGCGAACGTCCAGCGATTGCTCCTACGCTAAAGGTGCCAGCCCTGAAAGCTGTGGCTGGTCCTCATCTCCCACTAGTAAACTCTCAAACGAACCACAAACACTTGGCCTCTGAACTTGTTTAGACACTCAAAGGTCCAGACGTATCATCGCTTCCTCTTGCTAATTCACGTCAGAGCTCAACACCGAAATTGCGAACGTCCAGCGATTGCTCCTACACTAAAGGTATCAGTCCTGAAAGCTGTGGCTGGTCCTTATCTCCCACTGCTATCCTCTAAAACGAACCACAAACACTTGGCCTCTGAACTTGTTTAGACACTCAAAGGTCGAGACGTATCATCGCTTCCTCTCCCTAAGTCACGTCAGATCTCAACATCGAAATTGCGAACGTCCAGCGATTGCTCCTACACTAAAGGTATCAGTCCTGAAAGCTGTGGCTGGTCCTCATCTCCCACTGCTATCCTCTAAAACGAACCACAAACACTTGGCCTCTGAACTTGTTTAGACACTCAAAGGTCCAGACGTATCATCGCTTCCTCTCGCTAATTCACGTCAGAGCTCAACACCGAAATTGCGAACGTCCAGCGATTGCTCCTACACTAAAGGGGCCAGCCCTGAAAGCTCTGGCTGGTCCTCATCTCCCACTGGTAACCTCTCAAACGAACCACAAACACTTGGCCTCTGAACTTGTTTAGACACTCATATGTCCAGACGTATCATCGCTTCCTCTCGCTAATTCACGTCAGAGCTCAACACCGAAATTGCGAACGTCCAGCGATTGCTCCTACACTAAAGGTGCCAGCCCTGAAAGCTCTTGCTGGTCCTCATCTCCCACTGGTAACCTCTAAAATGAACCACAAACACTTGGCCTCTGAACTTGTTTAGGCACTCAAAGGTCCAGACGTATCATCGCTTCCTCTCGCTAACTCACGTCAGAGCTCAACACCAAAATTGCGAACGTCCAGCGATTGCTCCTACACTAAAGGTGCCAGCCCTGAAAGCTCTTGCTGGTCCTCATCTCCCACTGGTAACCTCTAAAATGAACCACAAACACTTGGCCTCTGAACTTGTTTAGGCACTCAAAGGTCCAGACGTATCATCGCTTCCTCTCGCTAACTCATGTCAGAGCTCAACACCAAAATTGCGAACGTCCAGCGATTGCTCCTACACTAAAGGTGCCAGCCCTGAAAGCTCTTGCTGGTCCTCATCTCCCACTGGTAACCTCTAAAACGAACCACAAACACTTGGCCTCTGAACTTGTTTAGACACAAAAAGATCCAGACTTATGATCGCTTCCTCTCGCTAATTCACGTCAGAGCTCAACACCGAAATTGCGAACGTCCAGCGATTGCTCGTGCACTAAACGTGCCAGCCCTGAAAGCTCTTGCTGGTCCTCATCTCCCACAGGTGACTTCTAAAATGAACCACAAACACTTGGCCTCTGAACTTGTTTAGGCACTCAAAGGTCCAGACATATCATCGCTTCCTCTCGCTAATTCACGTCAGAGCTCAACACCGAAATTGCGAACGTCCAGCGATTGCTCCTACACTAAAGGTGCCAGCCCTAAAAGCTGTGGTTGGTCCTCATCTCCCACTGGTAACCTCTCAAACGAACCACAAACACTTGGCCTCTGAACTTGTTTCACACTCAAAGGTCCAGACGTATCATCGCTTCCTCTCGCTAATTCACGTCAGAGCTCAACACCGAAATTGCGAACGTCCAGCGATTGCTCCTACACTAAAGGTGCCAGCCCTGAAAGCTCTGGCTGGTCCTCATCTCCCACTAGTAAACTCTCAAACGAACCACAAACACTTGGCCTCTGAACTTGTTTAGACACTCAAAGGTCCAGACGTATCATCGCTTCCTCTTGCTAATTCACGTCAGAGCTCAACACCGAAATTGCGAACGTCCAGCGATTGCTCCTACACTAAAGGTATCAGTCCTGAAAGCTGTGGCTGGTCCTTATCTCCCACTGCTATCCTCTAAAACGAACCACAAACACTTGGCCTCTGAACTTGTTTAGACACTCAAAGGTCGAGACGTATCATCGCTTCCTCTCCCTAAGTCACGTCAGATCTCAACATCGAAATTGCGAACGTCCAGCGATTGCTCCTACACTAAAGGTATCAGTCCTGAAAGCTGTGGCTGGTCCTCATCTCCCACTGCTATCCTCTAAAAAGAACCACAAACACTTGGCCTCTGAACTTGTTTAGACACTCAAAGGTCCAGACGTATCATCGCTTCCTCTCGCTAATTCACGTCAGAGCTCAACACCGAAATTGCGAACGTCCAGCGATTGCTCCTACACTAAAGGGGCCAGCCCTGAAAGCTCTGGCTGGTCCTCATCTCCCACTGGTAACCTCTCAAACGAACCACAAACACTTGGCCTCTGAACTTGTTTAGACACTCATATGTCCAGACGTATCATCGCTTCCTCTCGCTAATTCACGTCAGAGCTCAACAACGAAATTGCGAACGTCCAGCGATTGCTCCTACGCTAAAGGTGCCAGCCCTGAAAGCTATGGCTGGTCCTCATCTCCCACTAGTAAACTCTCAAACGAACCACAAACACTTGGCCTCTGAACTTGTTTAGACACTCAAAGGTCCAGACGTATCATCGCTTCCTCTTGCTAATTCACGTCAGAGCTCAACACCGAAATTGCGAACGTCCAGCGATTGCTCCTACACTAAAGGTATCAGTCCTGAAAGCTGTGGCTGGTCCTTATCTCCCACTGCTATCCTCTCAAACGAACCACAAACACTTGGCCTCTGAACTTGTTTAGACACTCAAAGGTCGAGACGTATCATCGCTTCCTCTCCCTAATTCACGTCAGAGCTCAAAACCGAAATTGCGAACGTCCAGCGATTGCTCCTACACTAAAGGTATGAGCCCTGAAAGCTCTGGCTGGTCCTCATCTCCCACTGGTAACCTCTCAAACGAACCACAAACACTTGGCCTCTGAACTTGTTTAGACACTCAAAGGTCCAGACGTATCATCGCTTCCTCTCGCTAATTCACGTCAGAGCTCAACACCGAAATTGCGAACGTCCAGCGATTGCTCCTACACTAAAGGTGCCAGCCCTGAAAGCTCTGGCTGGTCCTCATCTCCCACTGGTAACCTCTAAAACGAACCACAAACACTTGGCCTCTGAACTTGTTTAGACTCAAAGGTCCAGACATATCATCTCTTCTTTGCGCTAATTCACGTCAGAGCTCAACAACGAAATTGCGAACGTCCAGCGATTGCTCCTACGCTAAAGGTGCCAGCCCTGAAAGCTGTGGCTGGTCCTCATCTCCCACAGGTGACTTCTAAAATGAACCACAAACACTTGGCCTCTGAACTTGTTTAGGCTCTCAAAGGTCCAGACGTATCATCGCTTCCTCTCGCTAATTCACGTCAGAGCTCAACACCGAAATTGCGAACGTCCAGCGATTGCTCCTACGCTAAAGGTGCCAGCCCTGAAAGCTGTGGCTGGTCCTCATCTCCCACTAGTAAACTCTCAAACGAACCACAAACACTTGGCCTCTGAACTTGTTTAGACACTCAAAGGTCCAGACGTATCATCGCTTCCTCTTGCTAATTCACGTCAGAGCTCAACACCGAAATTGCGAACGTCCAGCGATTGCTCCTACGCTAAAGGTGCCAGCCCTGAAAGCTGTGGCTGGTCCTTATCTCCCACTGCTATCCTCTCAAACGAACCACAAACACTTGGCCTCTGAACTTGTTTAGACACTCAAAGGTCGAGACGTATCATCGCTTCCTCTCCCTAATTCACGTCAGAGCTCAACATCGAAATTGCGAACGTCCAGCGATTGCTCCTACACTAAAGGTATCAGTCCTGAAAGCTCTGGCTGGTCCTCATCTCCCACTGGTAACCTCTCAAACGAACCACAAACACTTGGCCTCTGAACTTGTTTAGACACTCATATGTCCAGACGTATCATCGCTTCCTCTAGCTAATTCACGTCAGAGCTCAACACCGAAATTGCGAACGTCCAGCGATTGCTCCTACGCTAAAGGTGCCAGCCCTGAAAGCTGTGGCTGGTCCTCATCTCCCACTAGTAACCTCTCAAACGAACCACAAACACTTGGCCTCTGAACTTGTTTAGACACTCAAAGGTCCAGGCGTATCATCGCTTCCTCTCGCTAATTCACATCAGAGCTCAACACCGAAATTGCGAACGTCCAGCGATTGCTCGTGCACTAAAGGTGCCAGCCCTAAAAGCTGTGGTTGGTCCTCATCTCCCACTGGTAACCTCTCAAACGAACCACAAACACTTGGCCTCTGAACTTGTTTAGATACAAAAAGATCCAGACTTATGATCGCTTCCTCTCGCTAATTCACGTCAGAGCTCAACACCGAAATTGCGAACGTCCAGCGATTGCTCGTGCACTAAACGTGCCAGCCCTGAAAGCTCTTGCTGGTCCTCATCTCCCACAGGTGACTTCTAAAATGAACCACAAACACTTGGCCTCTGAACTTGTTTAGGCACTCAAAGGTCCAGACGTATCATCGCTTCCTTTCGCTAATTCACGTCAGAGCTCAACACCGAAATTGCGAACGTCCAGCGATTGCTCCTACACTAAAGGTGCCAGCCCTAAAAGCTGTGGTTGGTCCTCATCTCCCACTGGTAACCTCTCAAACGAACCACAAACACTTGGCCTCGGAACTTGTTTACACACTCAAAGGTCCAGACGTATCATCGCTTCCTCTTGCAAATTCACGTCAGAGCTCAACACCGAAATTGCGAACGTCTGGCAATTGCTCCTACACTAAAGGTGCCAGCCCTGAAAGCTCTTGCTGGTCCTCATCTCCCACTGGTAACCTCTCAAACGAACCACAAACACTTGGCCTCTGAACTTGTTTAGACACTCAAAGGTCCAGGCGTATCATCGCTTCCTCTCGCTAATTCACGTCAGAGCTCAACACCGAAATTGCGAACGTCCAGCGATTGCTCATGCACTAAAGGTGCCAGCCCTGAAAGCTCTTGCTGGTCCTCATCTCCCACTGGTAACCTCTAAAATGAACCACAAACACTTGGCCTCTGAACTTGTTTAGGTACTCAAAGGTCCAGACGTATCATCGCTTCCTCTCGCTAACTCATGTCAGAGCTCAACACCAAAATTGCGAACGTCCAGCGATTGCTCCTACACTAAAGGTATCAGCCCTGAAAGCTCTTGCTGGTCCTCATCTCCCACTGGTAACCTCTAAAACGAACCACAAACACTTGGCCTCTGAACTTGTTTACACACTCAAAGGTCCAGACGCATCATCGCTTCCTTTTGCTAATTCACGTCAGAGCTCAACACCGCAATTGCGAATGTCCAGCGATTGCTCCTACACTAAAGGTGCCAGCCCTGAAAGCTCTGGCTGGTCCTCATCTCCCACTGGTAATCTCTCAAACGAACCATAAACACTTGGCCTCTGAACTTGTTTAGACACTCAAAGGTCGAGACGTATCTTCGCTTCCTCTCGCTAATTCACGTCAGAGCTCAACACCGAAATTGCGAACGTCCAGCGATTGCTCCTACACTAAAGGTGCCAGCCCTGAAAGCTCTGGCTGGTCCTCATCTCCCACTGGTAACCTCTCAAACGAACCACAAACACTTGGCCTCTGAACTTGTTTAGACACTCAAAGATCCAGACTTATGATCGCTTCCTCTCGCTAATTCACGTCAGAGCTCAACACCGAAATTGCGAACGTCCAGCGATTGCTCGTGCACTAAACGTGCCAGCCCTGAAAGCTCTTGCTGGTCCTCATCTCCCACTGGTAACTTCTAAAACGAACCACAAACTTGGCCTCTGAACTTGTTTAGGCACTCAAAGGTCCAGACGTATCATCGCTTCCTCTCGCTAATTCACGTCAGAGCTCAACACCGAAATTGCGAACGTCCAGCGATTGCTCGTGCGCTAAACGTGCCAGCCCTGAAAGCTCTTGCTGGTCCTCATCTCCCACTGGTAACCTCTAAAATGAACCACAAACACTTGGCCTCTGAACTTGTTTAGGCACTCAAAGGTCCAGACGTATCATCGCTTCCTCTCGCTAATTCACGTCAGAGCTCAACACCAAAATTGCGAACGTCCAGCGATTGCTCCTACACTAAAGGTGCCAGCCCTGAAAGCTCTTGCTGGTCCTCATCTCCCACTGGTAACCTCTCAAACGAACCACAAACACTTGGCCTCTGAACTTGTTTAGACACGCAAAGGTCCAGACGTATCATCGCTTCCCCTCGCTAATTCACGTCAGAGCTCAACACCGAAATTGCGAATGTCCAGCGATTGCTCCTACACTAAAGGTGCCAGCCCTGAAAGCTCTGGCTGGTCCTCATCTCCCACTAGTAAACTCTCAAACGAACCACAAACACTTGGCCTCTGAACTTGTTTAGACACTCAAAGGTCCAGACGTATCTTCGCTTCCTCTCGCTAATTCACGTCAGAGCTCAACACCAAAATTGCGAACGTCCAGCGATTGCTCCTACACTAAAGGTGCCAGCCCTGAAAGCTCTTGCTGGTCCTCATCTCCCACTGGTAACCTCTCAAACGAACCACAAACACTTGGCCTCTGAACTTGTTTAGACACTCAAAGGTCCAGACGTATCATCGCTTCCTCTCGCTAATTCACGTCAGAGCTCAACACCGAAATTGCGAACGTCCAGCGATTGCTCCTACACTAAAGGTGCCAGCCCTGAAAGCTGTGGCTGGTCCTCATCTCCCACTAGTAACCTCTCAAACGAACCACAAACACTTGGCCTCTGAACTTGTTTAGACACTCAAAGGTCCAGGCGTATCATCGCTTCCTCTCGCTAATTCACGTCAGAGCTCAACACCGAAATTGCGAACGTCCAGCTATTGCTCGTGCACTAAAGGTGCCAGCCCTGAAAGCTCTTGCTGGTCCTCATCTCCCACTGGTAACCTCTAAAATGAACCACAAACACTTGGCCTCTGAACTTGTTTAGGTACTCAAAGGTCCAGACGTATCATCGCTTCCTCTCGCTAACTCATGTCAGAGCTCAACACCAAAATTGCGAACGTCCAGCGATTGCTCCTACACTAAAGGTATCAGCCCTGAAAGCTGTGGCTGGTCCTCATCTCCCACTAGTAACCTCTAAAACGAACCACAAACACTTGGCCTCTGAACTTGTTTAGACACTCAAAGGTCCAGACGTATCTTCGCTTCCTCTCGCTAATTCACGTCAGAGCTCAACACCGAAATTGCGAACGTCCAGCGATTGCTCCTACACTAAAGGTGCCAGCCCTGAAAGCTCTGGCTGGTCCTCATCTCCCACTGGTAACCTCTCAAACGAACCATAAACACTTGGCCTCTGAACTTGTTTAGACACTCAAAGGTCCAGACGTATCTTTGCTTCCTCTCGCTAATTCACGTCAGAGCTCAACACCGAAATTGCGAACGTCCAGCGATTGCTCGTGCACTAAACGTGCCAGCCCTGAAAGCTCTTGCTGGTCCTCATCTCCCACTGGTAACTTCTAAAACGAACCACAAACACTTGGCCTCTGAACTTGTTTAGGCACTCAAAGGTCCAGACGTATCATCGCTTCCTCTCGCTAATTCACGTCAGAGCTCAACACCGAAATTGCGAACGTCCAGCGATTGCTCCTACACTAAAGGTGCCAGCCCTGAAAGCTCTTGCTGGTCCTCATCTCCCACTGGTAACCTCTCAAACGAACCACAAACACTTGGCCTCTGAACTTGTTTAGACACGCAAAGGTCCAGACGTATCATCGCTTCCCCTCGCTAATTCACGTCAGAGCTCAACACCGAAATTGCGAATGTCCAGCGATTGCTCCTACACTAAAGGTGCCAGCCCTGAAAGCTGTGGCTGGTCCTCATCTCCCACTAGTAAACTCTCAAACGAACCACAAACACTTGGCCTCTGAACTTGTTTAGACACTCAAAGGTCCAGACGTATCATCGCTTCCTCTTGCTAATTCACGTCAGAGCTCAACACCGAAATTGCGAACGTCCAGCGATTGCTCCTACACTAAAGGTATCAGTCCTGAAAGCTGTGGCTGGTCCTTATCTCCCACTGCTATCCTCTAAAACGAACCACAAACACTTGGCCTCTGAACTTGTTTAGACACTCAAAGGTCCAGACGTATCATCGCTTCCTCTCGCTAATTCACGTCAGAGCTCAACACCGAAATTGCGAACGTCCAGCGATTGCTCCTACACTAAAGGTGCCAGCCCTGAAAGCTGTGGCTGGTCCTCATCTCCCACTAGTAACCTCTCAAACGAATCACAAACACTTGGCCTCTGAACTTGTTTAGACACTCAAAGGTCCAGGCGTATCATCGCTTCCTCTCGCTAATTCACATCAGAGCTCAACACCGAAATTGCGAACGTCCAGCGATTGCTCGTGCACTAAAGGTGCCAGCCCTGAAAGCTCTTGCTGGTCCTCATCTCCCACTGGTAACCTCTAAAATGAACCACAAACACTTGGCCTCTGAACTTGTTTAGGTACTCAAAGGTCCAGACGTATCATCGCTTCCTCTCGCTAACTCATGTCAGAGCTCAACACCAAAATTGCGAACGTCCAGCGATTGCTCCTACACTAAAGGTGCCAGCCCTGAAAGCTGTGGCTGGTCCTCATCTCCCACTAGTAACCTCTAAAACGAACCACAAACACTTGGCCTCTGAACTTGTTTAGACACTCAAAGGTCCAGACGTATCTTCGCTTCCTCTCGCTAATTCACGTCAGAGCTCAACACCGAAATTGCGAAAGTCCAGCGATTGCTCCTACACTAAAGGTGCCAGCCCTGAAAGCTCTGGCTGGTCCTCATCTCCCACTGGTAACCTCTCAAACGAACCATAAACACTTGGCCTCTGAACTTGTTTAGACACTCAAAGGTCCAGACGTATCATCGCTTCCA